>NW_024466276.1:0-76979 GCF_017591425.1 Ochotona curzoniae | reverse complement strand
TAAACAGTGGTGGCTTTCATTTGGTGCTTGAGAGACATGAAATAGGGGATGGACTGGCTCATGAGAGGCGTGGGAACACATCTCAAATACTGTGGGGAAAAGTCTTTGGCAAGGGAAGTAAACCAAGTAAACCTAATGGCTTGGAGTTTGACTGTGCTTAGTCAGCTTGGGTGGAATTTGCATTGAACACTACAGCTCTCCGCTCCCACTCTCTCCAGCCAGCTCCACAGTCTGGTCTTTCCCTGGACTCTCTGCCACACCACATTGCTTAGGACTGTCTCTTCCATGCACACTCCCCTGACTGATAGCCAATGTAAGTGATAACATTGGGCCCGGTGTGGTGGCCTAGTGGCTAAAGCCTTGAATGCACCGGGATCCTATATGGGTGCCGGTTCTAATACTGGTAGCCCCACTTCCCATCCAGCTCCCTGCCTGTGGCCTGGGAAAGCAGTTGAGGAGGGCCCAAAGCCTTGGAACCCTGCACCAGTGTGGGAGACCTGGAGGAGGTTCCAGGCTCCTGGCTTTGGATCGGCTCAGCTCCGCCCATTGCGGCCACTTGTGAAGTGAATCATATGATGGAAGATCTTCCTCTCTGTCTCTCCTCCTCTCCGTATATCTGACTTTGCAATAAAAATAAATAAATCTTTTTTTAAAAAGTAGATAACATTAACAAAGCACTTTCTGTATGTTAGGTAGAATGTTATGACTTTTTCTTTTTCTTATGTGATTTTCCCATCTCCATCAGGTCCCCATTTCAGATGGACAAACTGACACTTAGATAAGTACAGTAGCTCATTCTTGGACAAAGGGCAAGGCTGTGCTTTAAACCCACAACATCTTATTTCAAACTACCACTCTTTTTTTTAAAAAGAAAATATTTACTTACTTTTATTAGAAAGGCATATTTACAGAGAAAAAGAGAGATAGAAAAGGTCTTTCATCTGCTGATTCATTCCCCCAGTGGTCACAATGACCAGAGCTGAACTGATCTAAAGTCAGAATCCAGGAGCCTCTTCTGGGTCCCCTACATGGGTGCAGAGTCCTGGGGTCTTGGGCCATCCTCAATAAATTCTCCAGGCCATAAGCTTTACAAGATTAAAAAAAACATTATAATGTGTGGCTTCACATGGGCTTCCTGTGTTTTCATCTGAAAATAATTGTGTTTTGTGGTAGAGACCTATAGCAACCCCAAATAACTGTTTTTATTTTCTTTCCATGTACTCAGGGCTGTGCAGAACAAAAACCACCTTTCCCTGCCTCCCAGGCAGCCAGGTGAGGCCAAATGCTGAGGTGGTAGGTGCACATTCCAGGCTGGGTATCTGCCCCTCCACCTCCTGTCTGCAATGTGGCTGGGGGCTGGAACCACGCTGGGCTGAGTTCTTGGTGCTACTGTCATGCAGACCTTAGACTTACATAGCAGATCTGTGAGCAGCAGTTCTAGGGGCCAGAAGTTCAGCATCCAGGTACCAGCAGCTGGTTTTCTCCCTGGGACAATAGGAGTCTCTCCTAGGTCTCTCTCCTTGGTGCGTAGAGGGCCATCCTCCCCCTATGTTATTTTCGCGTACCCCCATTTCCTCTTTCTGGAAAGATACCTGGTTATATTGCACGAGGGCCAGTCTAACCATATTAGTGTAATTCATTACATCGGCAGTGATCCTATTTCCACATGAGGCATCACTCTGAGAGATTATGACTTCAGCACATAACTTACAGAAAACATAAAGCCTTGCATAGACTCTGCAGCTTAAGGGGAATAAACATTTCTCTCATGGCATGCACTGATTGTTTTCTGTGACCTTCAACCAAATCTGTATCATTAGTCAGGGCCTGGAAGAGAAAAAAATGGCAGCCTGGAGGGGGAACTGAAGAACATTTGATAAAAGTGGGGACACAGTTGGAGAAACTCACAAAGAATGGTTTACCTCTAAGTGCCTCAGGAGCAGAGAACTGAGGTCACCCATAGACCTTTAGGGACCAGGAGGAAGCAATTGCAGAGACCAGGAGCAAGGACAGGAGGGAGGGCCTGTGGAAGGAGTGCACCCAGTACACACCTGGGGATTGTGAGGAGGCAGCTGAGTAACAGGTGACCCAAATACACTCTTGTCCTGTCCTAGCTCTAGCTGGTAACAGCCTCTGTCAGAATGAAACTCCTTGATGCCATCCTTTTAGCCAATAGGGCCGCAGGGCAGCAATGTAGAGCAGGCACGGGCAGGTGGAAATGGCAATGTATTCCTGCTGTTGTGCCCCACCTAGGCTGTGAACTCCCAAGGGTGAGGCCTTCATCTGTTTTCTTCCTGGAAGACCATGAGTATGCTCAGAATCACATAGGTACTCAACAAACACTTGTTGACAGTATGTCGGCAGAGCCATAGAACAAGAGAAGAGAAAGGGAGGTTCCCACCACCAGCCCCATGACCTCCACAGTGGCCTGGAGGGCTGCACCCACACAGCACTGCTCAGCCACAGGAAGACATTGTCAGGCTGTGCGAAAAATACTGTCCCTGTTCCCTCATCCCCATGCCATTTCCCAAGAGGTATTGTTTTCCTCATGGCTAGAGTCACCTGCACATGTTTCAGCCATAGGTCCATTCTGGGACCACTTCCTGCCTGGTTGTGGGTATCATTCCTTTCCATGAAGCAGTGCTGTAACACCTGAGGAGAAAAGTGCTAGTAGTGAGATGTGAGACAATGGTGTATCAGAGTCCAGGCTTGCAGACCGCTGTGTGTGATTTTGAGTGAATGTTAACATGTTAAAGGCTCTGAGTAGTCCCGCAGGCAGGAACCACTTTACCTGTGTTGACCTTGTATTTCCTACTCCTGTCTGACTTGTGACTCTGTTAGGTGGCCCCTAGTTCTGTTCTGAAAGCTGAGGCCCCAGCAGTGCATAAAGCAGACAGGACCCATGCTTGGTGGGCCATTGGTACAGGACAGCCTGTCCTGGAGGACACTGCTGTCCAGGGCCCAAACCCGCTAGTGCTGCAGCTGAGCTTCTCAGGGACACACAGAAGCCTCCAGAATGTCCCATGTGGATGCCAAGGCTAACTGCCCCTCCAGGTTGGGAGAAGAGGACATCTGGGAAGTCCTTTAGCTTCACGCATCCATTCGTTGTCTCTTTGAATAAGTAAGTTGTTGACCTGCCCTGTGCCAGGCTTCCTTCTCAACCCTTAGAATTTGAAGATCAAACAGAGAAAGTTTGGGGCTCCCAAGTGCTTTCCCTTCTTGTAGAACTCCCCCCTCTAAGGAGAAAAGGTACCCCTGTTTCTCAAAACTCCTATCCAAGGTCCAGCCTTCATTTCCTTGCCAGACCAAGCTGCTAATCCCAACCTGAACCTCCACTTCCCAACCAGAGAGCAGACTGCTTTGCTTCAGGTTGGGATCTACAGTGGATCTTAACCATGATCTTCTCTGGTAGCTCCTTTGTCCCAAGGTTCTTGGTTCTTTAGTTGGGTTTTGCTCAGCTGATCCTGGACAAGAAAACACCTAGAAGGGGCTGGCTTTTGGTGCAGCTGAGTAAGTTACTACTATACCAACTATACCATTAAGATCTAGCCACTTCTGCTTTAGCTTCTTGTGCACGGTACTGGGAATGCAGCAGAAGTTGGCCCAATTACTTGGGTTCCAGCATCTTACATGGAAAAGGAGCTTCTGGCTTCCGGCTTCATCCTGGTCCAGCCTTGGCTATTGTGAACATCTGTGAATTGAACCAGTAGATCTCTGTCTGTCTGTCTCTCTATCTAAGGGAAACAAAAAACACTACTCAGGATTATTTAGTGGCACAACTGGCAATATCTAGCCACAAGGCCTTGAATTTAACAAGGGTGGTGATGGGAGAGTGGCTTTGCCTAGTCCCTCTGCTTTTAGCCCAAGCATAGAGAGAGCCACGGTATCACCCACTGGGAATATATGAGGCCAGGTGGATAGGGCAGGTGACATCTTGTTTGGAGTTGGGGAGGGTTAACCCTATAAGGTAAAGCAGCAACAAAACCAGGGTCCTCAGCCAGTCCTAGTGTTTTTCTGGGACAGGAGTTCACAGCAAATCCCCTTTGATTTGATGGTCTTTGGAGACCCATCTGATCCATACACTCCACAGTGGGCTCAGGCACTGACCTGCCATTCTGCACCCTCTTGTCCCTGCCCTGTTCTTCCTCATCTTAGGGCCTGGGGAAGGGGCTCTGGGTGAAGGAGACCATGCTGTGAGCTGGCGGGTACAAAGTCTCTGGTTGAAATGTAAGTGCTCACACTTGCCACATGGAGCAGGTTCCTGGTGTTACTGTTTTTCCATGGTTTCTTCTCTGCTAGCCCCACTCAGGCTCCAGGCCAGGCAGCACCTGCATAAAGTCAGCACAGTCCACACACCACTAACTCCTGCCCCAGATCACAGGCCCCCTGAACCTGGGACCATCATTGTCCCTCCTCCTGCTCAGGCTTCCCCAGCAGCACAGCAGGGACACTCGCACCACCACCTTGAGTCACCCACTCTGGGCTCTGCAGGGATCCTCAACCACTGTGCTGTGGGAGCTGAGTCCTCCTAGGCAGCAGGGAAGGTGCTGCCAGCAGAGGGCGCTGGCGTCTCACGGGGCTCCCTCTGTGCCAGGGGCTGTGCTGAGGTCCTGTGTGGGTCCCTTCCTGCTCAGCAGCTGTGGTAGCACAGACCCTGCTCCTGTTCAGATTAGGTCCTGAGGCTGGGAGAGGTGCAGCAGTGTGGGTGTGTTTGCAACCCCAAGGTTAGGGAGAATTCCTTCCAGCTGAAACATGGCAGCTCAGTTCCCACTTCTCTGATCATCACAGGGTGATTCTGGAGGACCCCTCAACTGCTCCGGAGTGAACTGTGCATGTGAAGTTCATGGTGTCACAAATTTTGGTTCTGGTTCTGGCTGCAATTACCCAAGAAGCCCACAGTGTTCACCCATGTGTCAGCCTCACTGCTGCACACTGTGTCATGTGAGTTTTACTGTCCCTAGTCTTGTCCTGATCTTTGTCCTGGGAATCCCAGGCCACCTGGCAAAGCAGGTGAATACGACAGATGGCAGGCTGGTCCTGACTTACCTTCTCTCCTCTGGCAGGAACAATGTGCCATACTGGGTGCTGCTGGGAAGGTATAACCTGAGTTTACTGGTGAATTCCGAGCCAAGATCTTTGTTCACTCAGAATGTGAAAACAATAATGAAACAAAAGGGTAAGTGAGCTCCCAGCCTGGAACTAGGCTCCTGTGCTCTGGCCTCCATGAGCCATAGCTCGTCTAGGAGAGTCCTAGGGACAGTGGGGAGGGGGAGCAGCTTGGGCCAGGCTCACACACACTGGACAGAGCCTTAGAGACCAGCAACACCAACCTCCCTGCCTGCACAGGGGACAGCAGGCCAGGGAGAGGCAGAAAGTGCCCAAGGGCTGCTGGGCTCAGTGTCCCTGGAGCCCAGAAGCCTCAGGTCCTTTCCCCAGGTCCAAGGTGTCCTGTGCTCAGTGGAGGTTCCTCTAGCACAGCCTGGGTTCCTGGATGCGTGGGCAGAGGAGGAGCACTGGACTGAGAGTCAGGCTGTGGGCGTGCCTCCCTGAGTGTCCTGGGCAGTGAGTGCCCTGCTCTGGGCTCAGGTGTCCACTTGTCAAGGTGACCTGTGACAGGGCTTTGTGGTGGTGGAGATGGGCAAGTAGTCCCTTCTCAGTCCCTAACCTGTGTGCATACCTGTGTGTCCAGGTGGCTTAGCGTTTTTTGTTGAGAGATCACAGGAATGGGTCAAATCCATGGGTGATGGAGACTCTGGTACATCCTCACGTGGTTCCTGGGACAGTAGGCAGGTAACTGAGACCCAGGTGAAATGTCCCAAGTGTTAGCAAACAGAGCAGTGGTTCCCAAAGTGTCATTTGTGGGGCAGCAGCACCGGGGTCCCATGGGAACCTGGGAGAGATGTCAGAACTCAGGCCTTGGCCTGAGACAGCTTAAAAAATTCTGGGATATGTTCAGAAATTTGTGTAGTTTTGATATTTTTCACTCATTCAGTTTTTTATATTATTTAAACAAATTTATCAATTTATTTTATGATATAGTTCTATAGGTTATGGGACTTCCTCTCCTACCCTCATTCCTTCTCCCTGCTGATTTCCCCTATATCATAAAATAGCATAGTTCTTCAAAAATAGTCATAAGTCCATCATTCAGATATTTAAGTGTATCCTGACATTGTAAGTATGGAAAATAGCAGAGTCCAGTATCCTATTTTCAAGGTCCATTTAACAATTTCACTGGGAGTCCATTTTTGATTTGGAAGTAGAGATGCACACTGCTTTGTATCTTCACATCTTAATGTGATAGTCTCTATTATGCTGTTCCTCTAGAGACTCCACATCCATGCATGTTTACCTATGTATCTATTAATCTTGTATTTTTTTAATGAAGGTTGCCTTACATCAGAGAGTACATATGATATTTGTCCTTTGGGGATTGGCTTATTTCACTGCACATAATGGGCTTTATATGGGACCATTTAGTTGCAGTTGGTTGAATTTCATTCTTTTAATGGCTTAGTCACCGAATAGATGTGTCACTGTTTCTTTATCCACTTGTCTTTTGATGGGCATCTGTGTTATTTCCATGTCTTTGCTTTTGTAGATAGCATGCTTCTGCTGGAGACATAGGAGTATAGATGATCTTTTCATGTGTAGACTTTATTTTGTTTAGCTGGTTCATATGGCATGTTTATTTTTAGTTGTCTTAGCACTCTCCATACTGACTTCCACAGTGGTTGTACTAGTCTACACTCCCACTAACAGTGAAGAAAGCTGCTTTTGTCCCCACATTCATGTTGCTAGTAGAGTTCTGAATGTAGGCCAATCTCAACGACAGTTAGGTGTAACCTCAGTGTGGTTCATTTGTATTTCCCTGATGGCTAGGGAGCCTGAATCTTTTTTCAACTGTCTATTAGCTGTTTGAATTTGTTCTTTTGAAAAAATGTCTGCTCATTTCCTTTGTCCATTTCTTCACAGGTCATTTGTTTTGCTGTTGTTGAGTTTCTGAAACTCTTTGTAAATCCTTGATATTAGTCTACTATTGGTTGTAGCTCATTTACTTTTACTTACTTGAAAGTAAGAGAGGGGGTTGAGAGAAGGTGGTGGGGAGAAAGAGAGAGAGGAAGCGAGAGAGAGAGAGCGCCAGGCTTCATCTGGGGATAGCTGGTTGGAGAGGGTTATTATTGTCTGTGACAGCAGTAGTGGCCACCATCTATAGACCACTTAAATGTGCACCAGGAACTGTGAAGGGACACTTAATTAAGGGTTTAGTTCTGAACTTGTAGAGCTGGGAGTTGACCAAAGTTGCATTTGACCTCAAAACCTGAAGAGCTGACTCGACTCTTCTATCCCCTCTTTCTTTTTCCTGATTACTGGAAGCTTCTAGGACCAGTGCCCACCTGCCAGTGCTGTCTCTATGTCCTTTTATAAAGAACAGAGATCTCTCAACAAATTCTGAGTTGCTTCTCTTTCCTCCATTGCTTCTTTCCCTCTGGCCTATTCCTGAGATCTGAGAGCTGATTTTCAGAGATGAGACCAGAGTCAGCTTCTCATGTGAAGACAAGAAAATCCTGGGGCCCAGGGAGATGAGACATTATGGGGTGAACACACTCTTTTTGGCCTAGGAATGGGGGTTCTCAGACTCAGGACTTCTCCTGGAAACTCAGGCAGTCCCAGAAGAAGAGAACAGATAGGTCCTCCAGGATAGAGTCTATGAAGAGCAGTGGCTTTCCCATGGAGGCACAACATACAGTGACACCTGCAGAGAACCCAAGGCTGTTCCCTCTCGGGAGGCTCATGGCACAGTGCAAGGACCAGGAGTTTCTGCCTCCACTCACTTGCTGGAGAAGGGATGCTGTTGTCATCCACTCATTCACTCACTATCATGCATTCCTTATTTTAGAAGTGGGCTCTGAAGAGATTATTACTTACAGAGATGTATGCCTGGCATAGACATCCAAGAAACACTGACTGGCTTCCTCTCCATGGCAGGCTCCAGGATGAGAGTCTAGAGATGAGTCAGACAACCTAAGGGAGCCCTGGTCATTGGACTATGGGACACACACACACATACACACAAACACACACACAGAGACACATGCACACAGACAGGAACAGGTGCAGTGCTGCACACAGTCAAAACATAGGAAACAGACAAGAATCAACCTCTGCTGTGAAGGCAGAACAAACAAAACACAGCCCACCCCCTGGATGCATGTTGCTCTGAACTCCACTGGATGGAGCCTGGAGTCAGACAGGGCACACATCAAGCACATCATTGATGTACTTGTTCCCTTCCTTGAAATGTTGCCCTTTTTGCCTCTGATATTGATGCAGGTGGTTAAAATGCTGCTGCCAGTGTAGTCTCCATTTAGGACTTCAAGTTTGAGTCCTGGCTACTCTACTTCCAGTCCAACATCTTTTTAAATGTTCTGGGGAAACAGTGGATGATTCCCACATACTTGGCTTCCTACCACGAATGAGGGACACAAGGATGGTGTCCCAGCCTCTTGGATTCTGCCTGTC
Organism: Ochotona curzoniae; assembly: GCF_017591425.1. NCBI lineage: Eukaryota > Metazoa > Chordata > Mammalia > Lagomorpha > Ochotonidae > Ochotona > Ochotona curzoniae. The sequence continues at coordinate 68,456 of NW_024466276.1, read as the reverse complement.
CCAAACCTGGCAGTTTTGGCTGTTGGGAGGAATATCAGCTCATGGAAGATGTCTCTCTCTCTCGCTCTCTCTGTGTTTCTCTTTTCCTTGTTCACACATACTGGTTTTGAAGTAAAAGAATAAATCCTTAACATATATTCTATGTATGTGTGTCTATATGCTTTCTATAAGGCAAGTTTTCCACATAATGAGTAACACTTATCGAGTACATAGAATTCCTGGGTTTGCAATTTGGGGAGGACAGGTGAAAGTTCTGGAATCACAGACATTGTCATTGACCAAGGTGAACACACAGCACTGGTGACAAGTAAATTATAGGTATGGCTAAGGCATGGCAGAATTGTAAAATCTGAATGCCTGTTTCCCTCCTGATGGATCAGAGCAGGGCAGCGAGAAATGGTGGCCAGCCATGATGCCACCACAGAATTAAAACCAGTCTCAGAGAGAAGGGATGAGAACTGCTACAGATCCTTCTCACCACACATGGGAATCAGAGATTCAGGAAATTTTGCCACAAATGGTCATTGATATAATCAACATCTTCATTTTCATTATGAAATATTAAAGTCTCAAAAATTCAAACTTTTAAAGAAATTTAGTCAATAACTTAATTTTCTGGGTATGACCTTGTAGCATAGCGGATTAAGCCTCCACACCTGTGATACCTGTATCCCATTTTGGAGTACCAGTTAGAGTCCTGATTGACCTACTTTCAGTCCAGCTCCCTGCTAGTATTCCAAGGAAGGCATGGAGTATGGCTGTGTTATTCAGGGTTTGAGGAAGCAACCCATGGTGAGGTACTGATTCAGTTGCAAGTGAGATCTTAGAGAATTTCTCTGTCCACTTAATGTCCATTCACATTTCAATTGGGTTGTAGGGGAAACTAATTAATCATTCAATATTAGGTAGCATGAAATAATAATCAAAGTAAGTGCATTTTAAATTAAACCACAAAATCATGTAGACAACATGTACTGAATGTTGTGTTATACATTTAGTGACCCAGGTACAATTAACTTAGCTACAAATATTTCTTTTGAAATATTTTTTCATTTCACTTCAAAATCACATGCTTAACACTCCAAGGTAAACATTATAATAAAATAGACAAAGGCTGTAAACAGTAATTGGGTCCCAAGATATTAATCTTATTTATAGAGATTACATTTTGTTGTGCTTTGTGAACCAGTTGTCACATATCAGAGAGAATAAATGATATTTGTCTTTTGGGGACTGGCTCATTTCACTAAGCATAATGGTTTCCAAACAGATTCATTTAACTGTGAAAGACAGGATTTTGTTATTTTTGTTTTGTAGCTAAGTAATATTCTATAGTATTTATGTACCACATGTTCATTATTCAGTCATCAGTTGATAGATATCTGGGTTGACTCTATATCTTGGCTATTGTACTTTGCATTGCTATAAACATGGGGGTACAGTTAAATCTCAACATGCTTATTTCGGGGTCTTTGGGTCATATGGTAGATATATTTTTAGATATCTGAGGAACCTCCCAACAACCTACCATGAAGGTTGCACTAGTTTACATTCCCACCAACAGTAGATTTGGGTACCTTTTAACCCACATTATCACCAGCATTTATTGTTTTGGATTTCTGTATGATAGCTACTCTCACTGAATTACAGGGGACCTCATTGTGGTTTTTATTCATTTCCCTGATAGTTAGAAACTAAAGCAATTTTTTCCCCATGTATCTATTAGCCATCTGAATTTTATCTCTTGAAAAAAATAATTATTCATATTCTTTGACCATTTCTTTTTAAAAAATATTTATTAATTTTATTGGAAAGTTAGATTTGCAGAGAGATGAAATTCAGAAAGATCTTCCATCTGCAGTAGTCAGAGCTGAGCCAACCTAAAGTCAGGAAAAAGGATCCAGGGACTTCTTTTGGGTCTCCCACATGGATGCAGGGTCACAAGGCTTTGGGCCAACCTTTACTTCTTTCCCAGGCCACAAACAGCAAGCTTGATGGAAGTGGAGCAAGTGGGACACAAATTGGCACTCATATGGGATCCTGGTGGAGGCAAGATGAAGATTTTAGCTACCAGGCTGTCATGCCGGGCCTTCTTCTTTTTTTTTTTTTAAGATTTGTTTTCGAGTTTGCAAAGCAGGATTTATTTAGAAAAAGAAGGGAGAGGCTTTTGCCCTAGTGGCAGGAGGGGGCTCCAAGGGAGGAAAGACACGAGGAAATTTGAGAAGGAGAGAAATATCTTGCCATAGTGGTAGGATGGGGTTCCAAGGATGGAAAAGTCCCAAGGTAATGGTGGAAATGGTGTTATTTATACACCATCTCAGGCGAATCATTCAAAGGACATAAAAGAAAAAAAAATCTCACTCACAATGGGCAACAATGTAACACCTTGTCCAGAACCAAAGAGGTTGGAAGGTTGGGACTGGTGGCTTCTTCCTCCCATTCCTATTATGCTAAGACAGGGGAATTGATATGTTGATTTTGTCCTTTGGTTCCCCTTCAAGGAGAGAACTTGCTCTTGGAAGGGTAAGAAATAGGGAGAAGCACAATTTTATATTCTAAAAGGGAATTTCACCAAGGACCAGAGACTAACTGCCTACTACCCCTGTGTGACTCCTTGTATTTCCTCCCTCAGAAGAAGGGACCGTAATTGCTGTTACAGACGGGGGGGGGGGGTGTTAATGACTGCTCAGGCTGCTTCATGCTGAAAAGGGGCACTGAAGGGCAAACAGCAGCAGGGGTTTCTTCAGGGGGTTAATCTAGAGGTCTCTAGTAGAATGTAGAAGTCATCGGAAGTGGCTGGAATGCTGCTTGGGCTTTGAGTGCTTCTTGTTGAAGTCTAGATAACAAAAAAAAAAAACTGTTATAATCTTTCCCAACCTAGCATGTCACGACTTCAGTTTGAAACCCAAATTGGAATACTTGAGCTTTAGAACTTACATGTGAAAAGAATTGTCAGGTGTAAGATTTTTTTAAAATTGAAAATTCAGATCAGATTTATGGAGAAAAGGGGAGACAGAGAGAAAGACATTTCATTCACTGACTCATTTCCCAAATGCCTGCAGTGCTTAGAGCTGAGTCGATCCAAAGCCAGGAGCCATGGGATTCTTTCAGGTCTTTCACTTGGGTGTGGGGTCCCAAGTCTTTAGGCCATTCTCTATTGTTTTCCCAGACCACAAACAGGAAGCTGGATGGGAAGTTGAGCACCTGGGACACAAACCACTGCCCATATGGGAAACTGGCATTTGCAATGTAATGATTTAGCCAATGAGTCATTGTGTTGGGCCCTTAACAAGAGCTTAATACCAAAGCCAGATAGAGACGCAAGAGAAAAAGGAAACTATAGACCAATATCTTTGTTACTTTTTAAAAAGTCTATATTTTATTTATTTATCTATTTCAAAATAATCTTCCTTAGTTGATTAGGGTGCAAAAGGTCAAGGGCTACAAGAAAGTGTGTTATACCATTGTTTCCACACTAATATCATCTTTTCCCCCAGTATCTGGGGTCAGGGGAGAAGCAAAAGGAAAAGCCCTACCCAGCCTCCCACCCATCCCAGGTCCTGATGTGAGGCACACACCGAGGGTTCTGCTGCTGCCAATCTTGCCATTCCAATCACAATGAAACCTATTCAGAATCCACTGGTTGACATAGTCTCTTTATGGTTGTGGTTCTGAGCTCAGCAGTTCAGTTAGAAGGATCTCCAAAGAAACTTCATCTGAAATGATCCCAAACCTGATTCTTGTGTGAGTTTGCCAGTACAGTGTCCAACACCATCTGTCGCCCCAATAAGCTTATGCACATGCTGGTCATTGCAATTGCTGGGTCAGTTCTGTTTCCAGCCCTGTCTTCCACTTGAACCAATGGGTGTTGTAGTCCAGCTCAATCCTACCCACTTCATACTCGGTCCTCATGCAAACCAGTGGGAGCTGCAGCCTTGTTGGGGCGACCCCCACCATTCCTGCTCCCTACCCTGGTCCCCGTGCATGCCAGTATGTACAACAGACATGTCCAGTCTTTCCCACATCCCATTTAGGTCTGGTACTTGTGTATGAGCATTGAAGCCTAGTTCAACCCAACCAACTTAATATCCAGCCCTCACACATACTGGCAGGTGGCTTCCTGTCTAGCCAACCCTGCCCCTGTGCTGGTTGCTGTGCTCTCCAGTGAGAGTGGTTACCCATGATGAAGGTGCCCACTATTTCTCTACTAGGCCTCTCCAACTCCCAGATTATGCACTCTCCAGGTGGTTCTGGTATTTGACTTGACAAAATTATCCACTAGTGCCAGCCTCAGCATCTGGTGATGTGGCAAAGCCCAACCAACCCTTACCTACTCTAGTTTTTGCTTGCACCAGTCAGGACAGTCAGCCCAATCTGGCCCTTCCCCAGTCAAGCTCACATGAGGCCCACAGGTGTTGTAGCCCTGCCTGGTCTGGTCTGCTCCCATCCCAACTCATGCTTTCCAGTGGGAGTGGTTGTGCAGCAAGGGAGCCCACATTCCCCTGCTGGCTTTGCCTCCTATCTGCCAGTTCTCATGTACACTGTTTGGGTACAGCAACCACATCTGGTATGGCTCACCTCACCTTGACATTCCTTAATGTGCACTGGTATGTGTTGCGACTAAAACTGGCCTGACCCACACTCTATGGTGGTTGCTTGGATTCGCCAGCGGGTGATGTGAACAGGTTCAGCTTGGTCTGCCCCCCACTGATGCCATATGTATGATGGTAGGTATTTTCCTCTGGCCTGGTCTGGGTTGCTCCATATAGTTTTCTTGCACTCACCTGTAGGGGCTGTGTTCCCACAGAGGAGTTTCGCAAGCTCCTCCTTCTGACCCTCTCCCTATGCCAGGTCTTGCATTGACTGGTGGTTCCATGGGCCAGCCCTTGTTGCTGGCCTTCAATCCATTCCAGTTCTTGGTGTTAGCTGTTTCACCCCAGCCAAGGCTAGTTCATACCTCAGTAGGGGCAGAGACCCAGCCTAGTGCATTCTACATCTACCCAGATTCTCCAGAGCCCCAGATGGTGCTGGCTTCTAGCCCGGCTTGGTGTGCCCAGCCCCAGACCACACTTGTACCAAGAGAGATTGCAGCCATATCCAGACCAGAATGCAGCCCCCACTCCAGCTCCCGCACCCTCCCGTTGGAAACGCAACCCAGCAAGGGTGTACTCTCACAGCTCCCCAACCGAGTCTATTCCCAACCCTAGATTGATGTGTGTTAGTGGGTAATCTGAACCCATTGTCTTAGCCCTTCACCTGTCTCAGCCTTTGCCTTCAATGCTGTGCTGTAGTATCCCTGCCTCATGAAGACTAGTTGGGGTAAGAGCCTAGGTCAGAATGATGCTAGGGGCTCTAGGCTTGAAACCATGACCCCGTTTCTTGTTGGTTCCCCTCTGGATTCTTGATTCTTTCCCACTTCTCTCCTCTCTAGTTTCAGGCTCACACCTACCAATCCACATCCCTTCCAGCAACTTCTCCAACTCCTCCAGCTGAGTGGTCAATGGTGTGCCTGTAGATCCCACCAACAAGTATCTCTGGCAGGCAAAAGCAACCCCAGCTTCACTGACTCCCCCTGTGGGCTCTGGACACCAAGATCTGATTGCAAGGTCTTAAAGTTGACCCTATAGTTCCTTCTCCTGTACCCACTTTACCACCCCAGGTTCTAGAACCCTGGAAAAGGCAGCTTCTCCTGGAGGTTCTCTTTGTTCCTCCTGCAGTGCTCACTGGGCTGTTTGCAAATCAGCTGCATCTGAGGCAGAATGGAGGCTTTACACCAGGGATTGATGCTGTGATAGAGGAATCCAGGCACTGTGTGGAGGCTGAGGTGGAGGCTCTGTTCCATTTCCTTGAGTTCCACAGTAGGGCTTTGATTTCTGGAGCATAGAGAAGGAAGAGTTGCATCTGGACAGTCAAGGTAGCACGGAGGTGAGGTTTGATGTGTTGTGGAGTACATTAACCATAGCCTCATGGGACTAATTAATTGTAAATTAAGTAAGTTAAAAACATGCTATATTTAGTTCCTCTGTGCCATCCACATATGAAGTATTGTAGAGCCACATGTAATCAGTGGTTCCCTGTTTGGAGCAGAGGCAGAGACCAGTTCGATATCTCCATATGTTCTTTTTGGGAAAGGTCAACAATTACATTCTGGGAGGAAGCAAAGCGTGAGTGCTGTATTCCTTTCAGCCACATGGCTTCTCCAGCAGTGACCTAGCCCTGCTGTTGCTGCAGGAAAGCAACCAGAGAGCATCTGTGCCTGGGTGAGTGGCCTGTGTGCAGTCAGGATCCATGTATGCACAGAGCACAGCCAGTCTTGTGCCATGGGTCTCACTTTACCAAACTTGTTTTCCATGGAGACTTGAAGAATCTGAATGAGTAGGAAAGAAGGAGACAAAAGTCTAGGTGTAATGCATGCTTCAGGAGATGCAAGAGCCTGGGAGAATGTGGGCTGAGCAATGAGAGTCTTCATGGCTCTCAATAGATAGAAGGTTTGTGGCTTCCCTAGAGGCAGAAAATGTGAGAGTCCTTTAGGAGATCACAGGGCCTGGAGTGGGAAGAGCAGTACATCACAGTGATCCCAGTGGCCAGTGACTCTTACATGAGTAGTTCAGCAGATTGTGCATGGCACATTTTTAAAGAGGCTGTTGTTTCTGTGTTAAAGTGTCCTGCTTCAGGAGGACAGGAGGAGGCTTGTATCCCAACCCTGAAGATTCCCGGATCCTCACCAAGGGCTATCAGTATGAGCACCAAGGAGTACATCCCAACTGCCAAGGAGACCATGGGGAAATGGAGTGCCTTCGGATGCCGAGAACTCCAAGGTCATCCACTCCTGCTTGGATCTATCACATGGAATGAAAGAAGTCCAAATCCTTCCTTGCAGGATCCAAGGGCAGGAGTCCTGAACAACAGCAGGAACCCTGAGCAGACCTCAGAAACAGAACAGTAAACTTCCTTCAGGACTCAGGAGAGGAGCTTTCTCTGGTCCTAGCTTGGTTCCAACTTTGGGTCCCCACACTCTCTTGCAATGACCATCTGGATCACTCCAGAACCCCCTCAAAACAAACAAACAAATAACCAACCAACCAAACAAAAAATCTAGAATGTATAGACAGAGAACAACAAGGAAAGCTTAGAATTAGACAGGAAACGGTCAGCGTGGATTCACTTATACCTTACTAGGTAGGACACAAAGATTAGTTACTCCTCACTAGGGTACTGAAGATTTCTCTGCGCACCCCTCCTAAAACTGTTCTGCAGCTAAACTGCTGACAAATGTCTTGCTAGAGTTATAAGCCAGTCTAGACTACTCGAAAAAAAGCCAGGTTCAACAAAGCTATGCTTCAACGCCATGAACTGCTAAATACTAAAATGAAAATAGACACGAGACAGCTGAATAGTAATCTATAGCCATTTTAAGGTGTATAGAACCCAGTTGTATATAAACTAAAATTGAAATGTCGATGAAGAAGTCACAGGATGTGGTTAAGAACTTGAATTTTTCTTTTTAACATATTGGTTACTCGAAGATGGCCGACCTTGAGGAGCTGGTATAAGGTGGAGAACAAAGAGAGGACTGATCCAGCAGAGGAAAAAACCAGGAGACACAGAATTGCAGGAAGAGGAGTGGGAAAGTCGCTAGACTGCACTGAAGTAAGAAGATCAACACATCTTCGAGGGACAGTCAGAAAAAGAAAGAAAGGAAAGACAGTATGCTGTACAAGACTTGGTGAGTGGCGGTCCCAGGCAGGGGGAAGGTTGGCGCAGTCTTGGCCGATCTAGGGAAGACAAGGGCTGCTGCAAAAACAAGCTCCCACACCAGCGGGAGCCACGGACTACTGGAGTCCCTGAAACCCTAAGAGTGGCTACAGGTTTGAACATAGGGGCCATCAACCCCTGCAGAGGTTGAGGACAAACAGGGGAGGGGGTCCCAGCAGAACGCCTGCCAACAGCTCAGCACTATTGAGAGAGTGCAGAGGGGGCTGGAGCCACTCTTGGGGACTGGGACACAGAAATTCAGCTCCAAACTGTGGATTAGCTGCCGGGTTTCCTGCTGTGCTCGGCCTGAGCCCCAGAAGGGGAGCACGGCACCTCAGAGTGGGCCAACCCAGACCGAGGCGCAGGCTAGCAGGGACACGGCTGAGCACCTTACAGCTGGGGAGCACATCTGAGAGAGTGCAGCACATCTGAGAGAGTGCAACAGGAAGCTTCACTAGGCCTGGACAACCCAAGCTTTTCTGACCCAGCTCCGTGCCTCGGATTCCAAGCTGCAGGCAACTGGAAACTCCAGCTTTCCTAACCCAGCTTGTGGCTACAAATTTCAAGCCCCAAGCCGGCAGCTGGAGGCTTGGGCGGAATCCCCCGCCCTGATCAGCTCTTAGCCCAAGGGCGGGGCACCACTCAATCAAGCCTACTGATTCGGACAGAGGCACGGGCTAGCAGGACCACGGCAGTGTGTCTCACAGTGGGACAGCGCCTTTGAGCGAGTGCAACAGGTAGAGCAGCCTTGCACTAGGGCCAGGCCCACAGAGCCTTCTGACACAACTCAGGGTTGGAAAGAGCAGCAGGTGGCTGGAGACTGGGGCAGAACCCCCTGCTGTACTCAGCTCCAACCCCAGAGGCGGGGCACTGCTCAATAGAGTCTGCTGACCTGGGTGGAGGCACAGGCAAGTGGGCCACAGCAGCGTGTCTTCCAACAGGGGAGTACATTTGTGAGAGTGTAGCAGGGTGTGGAACCGTACGCTTTATACCAACCCAGAACAAAGACAAGAAACCCAAGGCTACAAAGTCTTTCATCCACGCTCTATCTCTGTTGGCATACACAAGACAATACTTAACCGAGGAAATAGAAGGAGGCTGACCGAGAAGGGCAGACATAGAGGAGGACGTGGTAAAAGAGGGACGAAAGATAGCTGAGGGAAGAACAGCAGACCAGAAAGCTGCAGAGAAAAGTGCTTATAGCGTCCCTGAACACGGAGCAACCAAGAAGAATCATGCAACTTGGAAGGAATCCAGAGAAAGTAAGCAGGGAACACAACAACCAGCCCAGAACGTGGAAAAAATAACACAATGAGAAAAAGCATCAGAAAAAGCAACGACTCAGTTGAGAGAGCCAGCACCCCACCAAATGAGGGTCAAAAGCCATTATCAATATCAGAGATACAAGATGAAGACATGGAAGATTTACCAGACAAGGAATTTTAAAAAGTAATACTAAAATTCGTCAGAGACCATGAGAAGAAGTGGGAAGACTTCAAGAACCACATAATCACAGAAATACAAGTCAAAACCAAAATGGCTGACCTGGAATTCAAAATCGAAAGTTTGACCAACAGAATAAATACAGCAGAAGAAAGGATCTCTGAAACTGAAGACACACATAATGAAGATACCCAGCTAGTTAAACAGCTGGAGACAAGCCTCAGCAAAGCTAATAAAATGATACAAGAAATGAAAGATCACCTCAGAAAATTGAATATTTGGATCATGGGCCTTCCCAAAGGAGTAGAAAGAGAATCAGGAATGCAAGTGGTGCTCGACGAAATTATGCAGGAAAACTTCCCAAACACTTGGAACATGAATCCAACCCACATACAAGATGGACAGAGAACTCCCAACAGACATGATCCAAAGAGATCTTCACCCAGACACATAATACTCAAGTTCTACTCCAACAAAGACAAAGAAAGAATCCTGAGACAAGTACGAAGCAGAGAAAAGATCACATACAGGGGAAAACCAATCAGAATCACTGCTGACTTCTCTGAAGAGACCCTACAAGCAAGGAGAGAATGGACAAAGATTTTCTAAATCCTGAAGCAAAACAACTGCCAACCAAGAATAATGTACCCAGCAAAGATCTCATTTGTATATGAGAATGAAATCAGATACTTCCATAGCAAAGAAAAACTAGAAGAATATGCCAACACAAAACCAGCTCTACAAAATCTCCTTAGAAATGTGCTAATTCCAGAAAAAAAGGAGGCAAACCATAAACAAAGATGGCAAACAGGAAGGTCTCCAAACTAAAGCCCACACAAGGAAGCGCAATTACACAGATAACAACACATACAAAACACACCTGCATGGCAGGGCAAAATCGCAACCTCTCAATTTTAACTCTTAACACAAATGGTCTTTTTTTTAAAAGTTTTATCTATTTGTTTTAATTGTTATTAACATTGTATTATGTGATACAGTTTTATAGGCACTGGGATTCCCCCCACCCCTCCCACAACCCTCTCCCCACAGTGGATTCCTCCACCTTGCTGCATAACCTCAGTTCAAGTTCAGTTGAGATTCCTTCATTGCAAGCATATACCTAGCATAAAGTCCAGCATCTTATTGTCCAGATAAGTTCAGTGGCCTCTTGGGGAGACCTTCTCTGGTCTGAAGGTAGAGCTAACAGAGTAAAGTTCCGGTCAGTTAAAAGCCCCAACAAAACATCCGCATCAATATACAATGTTATGGAATTAATTGACATAGTATTGAGTAAACAATATGTTAAAAATAATGCAAGTTCAATTCTGCAAAACACCTGGGTTGAGACAGTATCAATGACAGGTTCAAAAAGTAACAAATAAACAAACAAAAATTACAGGTTAAATCAAGGCAAACATGTGGTATCTAACCTTTTGGGATTCGCTCATTTCCCTTAGCATTATAGTTTCCAGTTGTGCCCATTTAGCCACAAAGAACTGCACTTTGTTTTTTTTAATAGCTGAGTAGTATTGTATGGAGTAGATGAACCAAAGCTTTCTTATCCAATCTTCTTCTGATGGGCATTTTGGTTGCTTCCATGTTTTTGCAATTACGGAGTCTTCAGAGAGTTCTCAGGGCCTGGGGTGGGTATACTGGAGAATCCAGTTATGATCTTTTTGGACCATTGACATGGCCACCTTGAGCAGATGTACATGCAGCACACTGTGCATCTCAGAGGATCTCTGGTGTCTGTTTGCATGCCACTTTCTTGAGGTGTTCAGTGCACACTCGATGCACAAATGTTCAGTGTGTGTCTGGATCTCTCAGACTATTTCCCTCTGGGCCCCTGGTTGCCTTGTGGTATGAGAAAAATAATGATGGTTATCTGTACTTCATCTATGGTGGAATACTCATCAAACGAAATTGGGTTATGACAGCTGTGCACTGCTTCCTGTGAGTTCTCCCATTGTGCCCCTCCTTCCCTGGTTTTTGCTTGTGAGACGCAGGCACCCCAGGCCAGTGGGTGGCTATGGTAGGTGGACAGTGAAGCCTAAAATGATGTTTCCTACTCTGTCAATTATGACACTCATTACTGGGTAGTGCTAAGCACATACAACCTGTCTTCACTGTCGAGTTCTCAGCATCAGTTCATCCGTGTGAAAAGGATCGTCAAGCACCCAGATTACGATGAAGACTCTGCATCCTCAGGGTGAGTCAGCTCCCAGCCTGGTACCAGACTCCTGTGTTCATTCCTTTATGACCCACAGCTCATATAGGAAACTCCCAGGGACATTGCGGATGGTGACAGCCTTTGCCAACTCGCACACACTGGCAGAGCCTTAGAGACCAGCAGCATCCATTTCCCTCTCTACACAGGGGACAGCATGTCCTGGGAGAGGCAGCAAGTTCTCCCAGGGCTCTGGGCTCAGTGTCCCTGAAGCCCAGAAGCCTCAGACCTCTTCCCCAAGTCCAAGGTGTGTTGTGGTCAGCAGAGGTTCCTCCAGCACAGCCTGGATTCCTGGTTGTGTGGGAGGAAAAGGAGGCTGTGGGTGTCCCTCCCTGAGTGTTCTGGGAAGTGAGTGCATGCTCTTGGCCTCAGGTTTCTACTTGTCCAGGGTGACCTTCTATTAGGTTTGTGGTGGTGGTGATTGGAGGAGACTCCAACTAATTCCTCACCTGCGGTCAAACTCTTTTTTCTGGAGGCTCTAGTGGTTCCTGGTGAGAGACCACAGGAAGGGGCAGAACCCTCATACAAGCACTATGGAAGTGAGAGGCCACTGATGGAAACCCAGGCCCAGGCCCTTTCCCACGGTGTTCCTGGGGATGTATGGAGACAAGTGAAACCCAGAGGAAATGTCTGTAGAGACAGAAGGCAGAGCAGTGGTTCCCACAGTGTGGGCTGTGGGAGAGCAGAACCCATGTCCCCTGGGAACCTGGCTAAAAATATCAGGTCTTAAGCTTCAGTCTTATCACAGTCCCATAAATGTTGGTGGTGGCCTCCTATTCCACGTTATTTTAAAACTGCTTATTTGTTTTAATTGAAAGGGAGGGAGAGAGAGAGTTTGAGAGAGAGAGTTTGAGAGTTAGAAAGAGTATCTTACTATGCAAATGAATCCAGCAGCTAAGGGTGGAGTTTTTAAAAGCCAAGAGGCTGGAATTGTCTCTGAGTCTCCCAGTGGTTGCTGAAATCAAAGCACTTGGACTGTCACCTGCTGATCCAGGGTGCACATGAACACCAAACTGGAATGGGAAGCCAAGTTTTGACTTGAAACTAAGCATTGTGATGTGTAATGCAGCCTCTTCACCACTGTGCCCATGACACTCCCCAAAGTGTATTATTAAACTGTCATGTTTTGATATAGCTGGAGTGTGAAGACCAACAGTGGAAACCAAGGGCAATTATGATGAGCAAATTGGGAAGGACTGAAATAATGGGGGTTTCTGGAGTGTTGTGTGCCTTAGACACAGATGTGGGGGACATAGGAACATTAGGGATTGCGTAAGTGCTAAGGTGTTCTTATTGTTATTGTTTTCCATGATACAATTTTGGAGTTTAAAGGATTGTTCAATTTCCTTTCCCCTCTTATTCTTCCCTCCCAGTTTTACCCTCCTAGTATTTTGTACCATATTATTCCAATAGTATAGTCCTTTAGTAACAGTAACAAGTTTAAGTTTCTACTATTTGATTTTATCATGGCATTGTAGGTGTAACCAATCATAGAAAATATGGTATCAAATTTTCAAGATATATTTACCAGTTTCATTGGTGGTCTTCCTTGGGAGAAGTGATGCCCACTGCAAAGTATCCTCACCTACAGACTTGCAGGTATTACAGTTCACTGATGAGAATATATGCATTTACTTGTACTGAGTATACTATATAGTTATATATACTGAGTGCAACTATATAGTTGGGACCACACTGTTGCAAAGGTAGAATTTCATTCTTCTCAATAGCTGTGTAGTATTTCCTGGAGTAGATGCTCTATTTTCTCTCTTATCCGCTTCTGAGAGGCATCTGGATTGTTTTCATGTTTCAACTCTTATGGAGTGTGCTGCTCTAAACATTGGGTTTCAGGTCTCTCTTTTATACATATTTCAGTTCATTGGATATTTTCCAGGAGTAGGAAGCTGGGCCATGTGGTAGATCAAATTTCAGCACTTTCCATACTGATTCCGTAGTATCTATATGATCTACACTCCCACCAAGAATGCATTCGGGTAGCTTTTAACTCAAGGTCTTAGCAGCAAGCGTTGCTCGTAGAATTGTTGTGTGTGACCTTCTGCAGATGTGAAGCCTTTGAGCAAAGGTCTGGCATGGGATCTGGTCCCGTTGGAGGACCAGGCTTACATGACTCTTCCCTCCCCACAGCTATGACATCGCTCTAGGAAGATTAGAAAACTGTGCTAAGCTGACAGACACAGTCCAGCTTGCTACCCTCCCTCCTCCTGGATACAAGCTGCCACATGGGACACCATGCTACCTCAGTGGCTGGGGCTACACATCGAGTATGTACTGACTAGAAAGAGTGGGAGAAAGACAGTACCTGGAGCCATGGACAGCGATGCAGTGGTGCACAAAACGTTGTAAATGGTGGGATTGTTAGAGCAGTGTTCCCTTAGTTCTGAAGACCTGTGGACCTTGAATGCTGCACCTCTAGAAATCTAGCCAAGATCCAGACATACACTTATTGCGCTGTGTTCCTACAGCTGAAGGTTCAGCCTCAGATGTACTACTGGAGGGTCTGATGCCTGTGGTGGATCATGAACACTGCTCTGATCCGGAGTGGTGGGGTGACACCGTGAAGCACTGTCATGTGTGTGCTGGTGGATATGAAGTCTCTGGCTGCTTTGTGAGTCTGTTTACACTGGCAATTGGGGAAGGGTCCCAGTGTTCTACCATCTGGGTGGAGGTGGAGGGACTGCCTTCTCTGTTAGGCCAAGACATCTTCCAGGCCAGGCAGTACATGGAGGGATTTAGCATGGCCCACACACTCTCACTCATTTCACAGCTAACCGGCACTCCTCAACTTGGGAGCATCATTATTCCTTCTCCTGATCTGGCTGCCCCATCAGCACAGCAGGGACACTCACACCACCACCTTGAGTCACCCACTCTGGGCTTTGCAGGGATCCTCAACCACTGTGCTGTGGGAGCTGAGTCCTCCTAGGCAGCAGGGAATGTGCTGCCAGCAGGGGGCGCTGACATCCCTCAGGGCTCCCTCTGTGCCAAGGGCTATGCTGAGGTCCTGTGTGGGTCCCTTGCTGCTCAGCAGCTGTGGTAGCACAGAGCCTGCTCCTGCCCAGATGGGACCCTGAGGCTGTGACAGGTGCAGCAGTGTGGATGTGTCTGCAACCCCCAGGTCAGGGAGAATTCCTTCCAGCTGAGATGGAACTCAGTCCACCCCTTTGATCTTCACAGGGTGACTCTAGAGGACCCCTCAGCTGCCCTGCAGGCGACAGTACCTGGGAGGTCCATGGTATTGCCAGCTTTGTTTTTGCCCTTTGCTGCAACACGAAGAAAAAAACCCATGGTGTTCACGCGTGTGTCAACCTACAATGACCTGATTAATTTTGTGAGGACTGGGCAGCTGGGAGGACTCAAGGGTCACGGGAGGTTCTCCTGAGAGAGGCTAGGGGACAAGACAGAAAGAGTAAATCCTGGTGATGGGCTGCAGGGACACTAGCAGGGCATTGGTGGAGGGTCCTTGGGGACATTCTTTAAGGGCATGGAGATGTGTTCTGTTCTGTGTGACCTCTGAATTTCACAAACTTTAGGTGGAGCTTTGTACTTCCTTCTTCAGTGAGAATCTCTCATTGTGTCCTCTGCTCAAACCATTTCTTGTCATAGATTACAGACCCTCACACAGCCAACTGTTGGCGAAGATGTGGAATGGTGAGGGCTGTGATCAGGGAAGCTGAGGTTCTGGCATCTTCTGGGGACAGCTAGTTACAGAGGCATAATTTTGTCCACAGTCTCAGCAGTGACTATCACTTAGAGTCCATGTAAATATGCACCAGGGCCAGTGATAGGTTCCTTTGTAGTTTAATCAAAATCACTGATGAGGTAAGTACTATGATCACCCCAACCATTAGAGAAGAAGCTGAGGCTCAGAGAGGGCATGTCACTCTCCCAGGTCCACAGGGAATAAGTGGTCAGACCGGAGCTGGCCCCAATTTTATGTGACTCCAGAACCTGTGATGCTAACCAGGATGTTCTGTCCTCTTCCTTTTCCAGAACGTTGGCAGTTGTTCCTGCTGTTCATGAGGACCCCACACTCTCTACAAATAATAAAGATTTCTCAGCAAGTTTTGAGTTGGGTCTTTTTTCTACATTGCTTCTTCCCCTGTGGTGTGTTCCTGAGATCTGAGAACTGAATTGCAGAGATGAGAGCAGATTCAATCTCTCATGTGAGGACAAGAATAATTTTGTTCCCAGGTCAAAGATGGTGTCCTGATGGTGTGATGATGCTCTTGTTTTGGTTGGGCCTGGTGATTCTCAGACCCAGGACTTCCACTGTTGAAACTGAGTTAGTACCACTCAAAAGGACAAGCAGGTCCCCCAGAGTTTGTCTCTGGATATCATTGGCTTTCCCATGGAGGCACAACATACAGTGACATCTGCAGAGATTCTGGGGCTGTCCCCTGTTGGGAAGGTTATGGTAGAGTGGATGGACCAGGGATTCCTGTCTCCACTGACTTGCTGGAGAAGGAGTGTTGTGGTAATTCATTCATTCATTCTTTCATTCATTCACTATCATGCATTCCTTATGGTAGAGGTGGACCTTGAGAGGAGGATCATGTGAGTTCTCTTTTGAAGAGATTATTACTTACAGAAATGTATGCCTGGCAGAGACATCCAAGAAACTTTGACTGGCTTCTCTCCAAAGCAGGTTCTTAAATGAGAGTTTAGAGATGAGTGGGACAGCCTGAAAGAAGCACTGGTCACTGGGCGTCAGAGTCCAGCTCCAGCTGAGTTTGGAACTCAACAAGAATGCATGGATTAGACCTAAAGCAGAAAGAAATGGACCACTACATTTTCAGTGTCATAATGGACAATGCGAGAAAGCTGTCTGCTTTATTTATACAGAAGCAGTCACAAAGTCTGGCACAGACTTTTTATGTCATGGTCAAGTGGGTGTCAAGGTTAATTCTGCTGTTTGCTTCACCGTAAAGCTCTCAATAGAAGTTTTCAAAAGATGGTGCATATCAATCAGTAACACATTCCTACTACAATCCTCATTCTAAAACTTAATCTTGAATCAGTTAAGGGAGGAAATGCATCACAGAAGGAGGGAGCTAAAGATCAATAATGGTCAGTGGGGACAGCAGAGACAGAGACAGCATGAATTGTGAAAGGCTCTTTTTCTAAGACGTTTATCAGCAGCATCAACTTCCAAGCTCAGATTGATAGTAAACACCGACTCCTCCACAGTGGCAGACAATGCCTGAATAGATTACAGATCTCAGTGGGGTTGTTCGGTGTCCATGCAAAAGGAGGTGTAAATGCCTTCAGGTGGATGCAGAGACATCCACCGGCCCTTGTCAGGCAGCGGGAAATTCCTTGTGGCCTTGCCTGCAATGGAATAGTTCTCTTCACACCATTGTGTCCTCCACACCCATCGCACAGACCGCAGCAACTGGACAACAGAACGTACACACACACAGATACACACACACACACACACACACACACACACACACACACACACACACACACAGGAATAGTGCAGAGCTGTACATAGTCAGAGCACAGGAAATAGATGAGGATCAACATCTGATGTGAAGGTAGATTAAACAAAACACAACTGACCTCTGCATGCATGTTGCTCTGAACTCCACTGAATGGAACCTAGCCCCAGCAAAGGCACATGGCAATCACTCTCATTATTATTTAAAAAGATTGATTTTATTTTTAATTGTAAAGTCAGATTTACAGAGAAGGAAATACAGAGAGAAATATCTTCCATCTGCTCTTTCCTTCCTCAAGTGGCCACAATGGCTGGAGATGAGCCAAACTGATTCCAGGAGCCAGAGCTTCTTCCAGGTCTTGCACGTGGGTGTAGTGTCCCAAGGCTTTGGGCCATCCTTTCTAAGGCCATGCTTTCTCAGGCAATAAGCAGGGAGCTGGATGGGAAGTAGAGCAGCTGCGTCATGAACAGGATTTGGTGGTTGTAAGGTGAGGATTTAGTCACTGACTGAGCCATTGTACAAGGCCCCAGATCACTCTCATTATTAATGTGCTCCCTTGTTACCTTTTTTTACGGTTACATTTTTATCTCTGGTATTGATGTAGTAGGTTAAAATGCTGCTGCCACAGTGGTCCCCATATAGTGCTTCAGGTTTGAGTCCTAGCTACTCTGCTTCTTTCCAGCATAGTTTTAAATTGGCCCACAAAATGAGTGGATAAATCCCAGATGTTGTGTCTCTTATTACCCAGGAGGGATGCAGGCTTCTGGATTCTTCCTGTCTAACCCTGTCTCTTTTGGCCATTGCACCATAAATCAGCTGATGGGGCATCTCTTTCTCTCTCTGTATGTGTGTTTGTGTGTGTTACTCTGATTTTCTTTTTCTCATTCACACTGCTCTTAAAGTAAATAATAAATAAGTTCTTTATATATGTAAATACATAAAAATACATATAGAAATACCTGCAAAATAGGTATTTCACATAGTGAGTAACACCCATAGTATACATCAGAGACACTGGATTGGGCAATTTGTAGAGTACATATGTGAGTTCTGGAAATCACACAGGCATTGCTCATTCTGACTAAGGTAAACTGGTGAAAAGTAATTTATAGGTGTGGCTAAGGCATTATAGGACTGTAAATTCTGAATGTCCTCTTCCTCCTGATGGATGAGAGCAGGGCCCTTGGAGAATTATCCAGAATAGCTTCAGGATAAAGCATGGTGGAATGTGGTGTCCTGGCATGGTGTCCCCGTAGAATCCTACCATGTGTCAGAGAGGGGATGAGAACTGCTATGATCCCTTCTCACCACACATGGGGATCAGTAAGTTTTGTCTTTTGGGGACTGGCTGATTTCACTAAGCATAAGGTTACTAAATGGACTCAGTTAGTTGTGGGATTTCATTTTTTAATAACTGGATATTATAGATTTAGATGATTGATCCAATTAGGGTTAACTTCTGTGTAAGGTAGGGATCTTCCTTCTTACTTCTGTGTATGTGGTTCCAATTTTCCAGCACCATTTGTTGATAAGACTATCCTGTCTCCCAGAATTGGTTTTGGCAATCTTCTAAAAAATTATTTAGCTGTAGGTATGCGGGTTAGTTTCTGGTATTTCTATTTGGTTCCCTTATTTGTGTATGTTTTAGTGCCAGCAGCAGACTGTTTTGTTTAGAAATGCCCTGTAGTACCTCATAAAGTCTAGTATTGTGATGCCTCCTGCTTTGATTCTGTTAACGTTGTTTTAGCTATTCATGAGTTTCTTGTGTTTTCCTATCAGTTTTAGGATTCTTTTTCTTTTTCAAAATTCTTTTTTTTTTTTTACTAGGAGTTGGGTTCTCCTCTTTCTCTCCCATTTTTCTTCTCTCCAGTCTTCAATAGGTGACTTTTGAGTACCCTTAGAAGTCCATCATACTGCCATTGAAGTGTCTCCCAACAATGTTGGAGCTTATCTGTCCTTTGCTGTTAGAGCATTCTTGTATTGCCACTATGGGGTTATACTTCTCTCTGCTTCTGCCTATGGACATATTTATTTCTGCTTCATTTCCATTATACCTCCCCTTAAGCACAGCCCACCACAGGTTGAGAGGGAAAACATATAAAAAATTTAAATAAAATGAAATAGTGGGTCTTCATCTCCATGGTGTTTTCTAAATTGTAGCAGGGGTACCCACTTGACACTAGGGTGGTGCAAAAGAGTGCCCAATATCTTCCTGGAGTTTTAATGCTAGCATGTTATCTTGTGGTTCAAATGGGAGTTCAGTACAGACTAGATCATCGTTACCCATAACAGTCAAAAGAGCGATATTAACAATCTCAGTTGATCACATGCAATTGGTCTCTCATGAATTATTGATTAATAGATTTCATCATAAGATTTTATTGTGAGTGGTACTGATAGCTAGAAAGTGCAATGAGATACCATTTACAGTACAATTTTTAGTTTGACATTGTATTATCTTACATCAAGGCAGGAATATGATGTCTGATCTTTTGAGATTGGTTCATTTCCCTTAGCATAATGGTTTGCAGTTGGGCCCATTTGGCCATGCAGAAATGTATTTCATTTTTAAAAATAGCTGAGTAGTATGCTATAGAGTAGATGAATCATTTCAGGACTTGGAAGATCTTTGTCCATTCTCTCCTTGCTTGTAGGGTCTCTTCAGAGAAGTCAGCAATGATTCTGATTGGTTTTCCCCTGTATGTGATCTTTTCTCTGCTTCGTACTTGTCTCAGGATTCTTTCTTTGTCTTTGTTGGAGTAGAACTTGAGTATTATGTGTCTGGGTGAAGATCTCTTTGGATCATGTCTGTTGGGAGTACTCTGTCCATCCTGTATGTGGGCTGTGAGCTCTGTTGTTTCTTTGTTGAGTTTTTGTTTCATAGACCTGTCCATTGATGTTAAAGGTGTGTTGAGATCACCTACAAATATTGTGTGTGTATCTATGTCTCCCCTTAAGTCTGTAAGTAATTGCTTTACGTAACTAGGTGCGTTGGAATTTGGTGCATAATTCAAAAGCACTTGAGCAGTGCCCTTGCAGCATGCCCGACGTTTGGTGCCCTGGGATGCATGGGAGGCTGGGGAGGCTTCTCCCTTTATCTCCCACTTTGCCCCAGATGCAGAAAGAAAAGAAAAAGAAAAAAGAGAGAGAGAGAGAAATGTGGAAACAATGGTCTTACCCACTTTCCCATAGCCCTTGACCCTTTGTGCCCTAATCCAATATGTATAATTTCGTCGAGCACCATTTGCATTCCTGATTCTCTTTCTACTCCTTTGGGAAGGCCCATGATCCAAATATTCGATTTTCTGAGGTGATCTTTCATTTCTTGTATCATTTTATTAGCTTTGCTGAGGCTTGTCTCCAGCTGTTTAACTAGCTGGGTATCTTCATTATGTGTGTCTTCAGTTTCAGAGATCCTTTCTTCTGCTGTATTTATTCTGTTGGTCAAACTTTCAATTTTGAATTCCAGGTCAGCCATTTTGGTTTTGACTTGTATTTCTGTGATTATGTGGTTCTTGAAGTCTTCCCACTTCTTCTCATGGTCTCTGATGAATTTTAGCATTATTTTTTAAAATTCCTTGTCTGGTAAATCTTCCATGTCTTCATCTTGTATCTCTGATATTGATAATGGCTTTTGGCCTTTATTTGGTGGGGTGCTGGCTCTTTCATCTGGAGCATAACTTTTTCTGATAGTTCTTCCCATTGCGTTGATGTATTTTTGGAGAGGCCAAGGCACCTGTGTGTTGAGGGGTCTTCAAGCGCTTTCCTGTAGAGATTGGAGCCTGCAGGTGTGGAGTTGCAGGCCGTGGGAATTTTCAAGGCACTTTTGGTGTGTCTTCAGTGCATGGGACTGTAGGGCACCGCCTCCAAGGCCCCGTGGATTCCAGGTACACTCTGGGCACCTCCTCTACAGGTGCGGCGCCCCAGGGCGTGGAGGGATGAAGGCGCTCTCTGGGTGCGTCCCCTGCACGGGAATCCACAGGACATGGAGGATTTTATGTGCTTTCTTGGTGCGTCCTCAATGCCAGGGACTTCAGGGTTTTTCAGAGCCCACCTAGTGTGTCGCCCAAGCATGGGACTGTGGGCGAGGGGTGATCCAGGCACTTTCTGGGGGTGACTTCTGCACAGCGGTTCCACCACGCACGGCGTGGGGGTGTTCAGAGCCCTCCTGGTGTGACTCCCTCGCACAGGACTTCAGTGAAGGAGTGACCCAGGTGCACTGTGAAAGTGACTTCTGCCCAGCGGGTTTGCACAGTGCCAGTGCGGCTCTGGAGTTTTCAGAGCCCTCCTGGTGTGTCGCCCACGCTCAGAACTGTGGGGTGGGAGACGAGGAGTCGGCCAGTCACTCTATGGGAGTGGCTCCTGCACGGCGGGGTCACACAGCGGTTCCACCACGCACAGCATGGGGGTGGTCGGAGCCCTCCTGGTGTGTCCCCTGTGCACAGAACTGCCCGGCAAGGGGTTAGCCAGGCGCTCTGTGTAGGCGGCTTCTGCACAGCGGGACCGCACAGCCTGGGGATGTGTTCAGAACCCTCCTGGTGTGTTGCCCACCCATAGGATATCAGGGTGTGGGGGGGTTCCAGGCACTCTCTGGTAGCTTCTGCGCACTGAGATGCACTGGCCCTAACAGCGCGGGAATATTTGGGATGCTTTCTTTGTGCCTCCTCAGCACACAGGACCACTGTGCGCACCTCTAAGGCACAGTTTCGGCAGTTTCAAGGCACTTGCCCTGTGTCCTCAGAAGCTGGGATGTCTCCTGTTGGTTGCCCTTAAAGGTGACTCAGCAGGTCTGGAGCAGGACGCCGTCTTCCCTACTTTTTGTTTTGTTTTGTTCTCGTTGTTCTTCCGAGTTGTGTGGATCTTTTTGGCTCCACACTGTCCAGGGAACTTCACACCACACCCTGCGGCTCTTTGCTGTTTCTCTTTGCTGCTTCTGTAGCATTCTATCCCTCTCTCACTGCGTTCTCCCTCACAGCCTTCCTGCTATGTTGGCCATCTTCGAATCATCCTGTCCCCTGTATCCTAAAGCTATTGCAACAGTGTACAAAACGGCGCCTGATGTACCATTCCTAGAGTTCTTTATTTTTTTTTTGAGTGTGGGTAATACCATTGTTTCCACAATAATATTGTAATTTCCCCCTGCATCTGGGGTTAGGGGAATATAAAGGGAAAAGCCCCACCCAACCTCCCACCCAACCCAGATCCCCAACGGGAGGTGCTCCGAGAGTCCTGCTCAAACACTTTTGATACTTAAACAGTTCTGGATTGCTTCCAATCTCGCCATTCCAATCACAATGAAACCTATTCAGAGTCCACTGGCTGACACAGTCTCTTCATGGTTGGGGTTCTAAGATCAGTAGTTCAGTTGGAGGGATCTCCAAAGAAACTGCATCTGAGATGATCCCATACCCGATTCTTGACTGAGTTTGCTAGTACAGACTCCAACACCGTCAGTCACCCCAATGGGCTTATGCACGTGCTGGTCGTTGATATTGCTGGGTCAGTTCTGTCTTCCTTGTGAATCATCGGGTGTTGTAGTCCAGCTCGATCCTACCCACTTCATACTCGGTCCTCATGCAAACCAGTGGGAGCTGCAGCCTTGTTGGGGTGACTCCCTGTAACCCCACCAGTTCTGCCCCTACACTGGTTTCCATGCTTGCCAGTATGTACTGCAGGCATGTCCAGTCTTTCCCACATCCCATTTAGGTCTGGTACTTGTGTATGGGCATTGAAGCCTAGTTCAACCCAACCAACTTAATATCCAGCCCTCACACATACTGGCAGGTGGCTTCCTGTCTAGCCAACCCTGCCCCTGTGCTGGTTGCTGTGCTCTCCAGTGAGAGTGGTTACCCATGATGAAGGTGCCCACTATTTCTCTACTAGGCCTCTCCAACTCCCAGATTATGCACTCTCCAGGTGGTTCTGGTATTTGACTTGACAAAATTATCCACTAGTGCCAGCCTCAGCATCTGGTGATGTGGCAAAGCCCAACCAACCCTTACCTACTCTAGTTTTTGCTTGCACCAGTCAGGACAGTCAGCCCAATCTGGCCCTTCCCCAATCAAGCTCACATGAGGCCCACAGGTGTTGTAGCCCTGCCTGGTCTGATACGCCCCCATCCAGACTCAAGCTTTCTGATGGAAGTAGTTGTCCAGCAGGGGGCCCACATTCCCTTGCCAACTTTGCCTTCTACCCCCCCCCCCCCCGGTTCTTATGTGCCCCCCCGGTTCTTATGTGTGATGTTTGGGTGCAGCAACCACATCTGGTATGGCTCACCTCACCTTAACAATCCCTATGTGCACTGGTATGTGTTGCAACCAAAACTGGCCTGACCCACACTCTATGGTGGTTGCTTGGATTCGCCAGCGGGTGATGTGAACAGGTTCAGCTTGGTCT
The DNA here is from genome assembly GCF_017591425.1 of Ochotona curzoniae. Taxonomy (NCBI): domain Eukaryota; kingdom Metazoa; phylum Chordata; class Mammalia; order Lagomorpha; family Ochotonidae; genus Ochotona; species Ochotona curzoniae. Next base: position 45,170 of record NW_024466276.1, on the reverse strand, counting down.
GCCCCCCACTGATGCCATATGTATGATGGTAGGTATTTTCCTCTGGCCTGGTCTGGGTTGCTCCATATAGTTTTCTTGCACTCACCTGTAGGGGCTGTGTTCCCACAGAGGAGTTTCGCAAGCTCCTCCTTCTGACCCTCTCCCTATGCCAGGTCTTGCATTGACTGGTGGTTCCATGGGCCAGCCCTTGTTGCTGGCCTTCAATCCATTCCAGTTCTTGGTGTTAGCTGTTTCACCCCAGCCAAGGCTAGTTCATACCCAGATACTGCTCACACATGGCTCAGTAGGGGCAGAGACCCAGCCTAGTGCATTCTACATCTACTCAGATTCTCCAGAGCCCCAGATGGTGCTGGTCTAGCCCTGCTTGGTGCACCTAGTCCCAGCCACATTAGTGCCAAGGGAGACTGCAGCCATATCCAGACCAGAATGCAGCCCCCACTCCAGCTCCCACACCCTCCCGTGGGAAACCCAACCCAGCAAGGTTGTACTCTCACAGCTCCCCAACCGAGTCTATTTCCAACCCTAGATGATGTGTGTCAGTGGGTACTCTGACTCAGTTGGCTTAGCCCTTCACCTGTCTCATCCTTTGCCTTCGATACTTTGCTGTGTTATTTCTGTCTCATGAAGACCAGTTGGAGTAAGAGCCTAGGTTAGAATGACATGTGCTCCATCCTGATTTCTTTTTCTTTTTTGTGAGTTGAAGTTTGCTTAGCCCTGCCTGGTCTGCCCCGTTCAAGTTGTAGCTTGGCCCACCCCACATCCTGTTTTAGGATGCACATTCAGGTACTGCTGCATTGACCTGCCCTGACTGTTGTGGGTTCCTTTACCTGTGACTGATGGCAGCTGCCATGGACACTCCTAGCTTAGCCCATCACCACCCCAGCTCGCAAGCTAAGCAGGGGGACTCGTATTTCCACAGGATTAGGCCTACACTTCTCTACAGAGTTTACCCCTGCACCAAGTTCTCTGATGTTCTGGTTAGTGTCTAGACCCTGCCAAATATGAAGAATCCAGTATTCCACCACCCATTCGGGTAATGGTACCTAGCCCTGCCAGACAGGCCCCCATCCATAACATTTGTGTGAACTGGTGTGTGGCAGTCAGAAATGCTCTATGTTAACAGTCTATCTTAGGATTTCTAATTTAGCTAGTGAATCAGTCTAGCCCAAATAGATCTTATGGACACTCCCATGCAAACCACCAGGTCTCAGTCCCCACAATTGTCTGAAAGTTTCATGACCCTGTTACAGCGAATCACCCAGAATTCATCTCTTATCTGCACTAAAACTGGCCTTATTCATGGGTGTCCCTAAGCAGCAATTTCATACCCTAAAAACCCTAGAGCTGGCCCACAGCCAAGGACAAAATCACTGCTTTTCAGCAGTGGCCTTAGCCTGAGTCCCCAGCCTTGGATCCGGTCTGGCAGGGGCAACCCCCACAGTCGCCACAATATAGGGAGTTGCAAGCCACCCCCTATCCCAAGGCTGAGACCCCTCTCAGGCTGGGCCTGCTGCAGGTTTAGTGGCAGGGCAGAGCTAGGACTTTAATCCAGTTTCCAAGTTCCCCTCATGGCGTACTCACCCTGGGGGGAAGATCTCTCTTGGGTCTGGGGAAAGCCAAGGACAAAGTCACTGCAGTTTGGCAGTAGCTTTGGCCTGAGTCCCCAGTCTTGGATCCGGCCTAGCAGGGGGACCCCCATAGCAGTATCTGATCTACTTACATCAGGTGCTAATGAGGTCTCTTGATTGAGGTGGGTACAAATATTGATCCCATGTTAGAGATGTGAAACCTGAGACTCAGAGAAGTGAAGCTGTGAGCCCAAGGTCTCTGGGCTGGGAGGTGACCCAGAGAGGGTGTGAATCTAGGTCTGATGGTTCTGGCACCTGTGCTTTTTCCTGAAGGAGGTGGTATGTTCTGATGCCAATTTTCCATCTTGTTTCTCTGTTATCAGTTGGTGACCCTGTATGAACTGTGCAGCGATATGCTGCAGGGAGCCCTGGTGTCTTCCATTGGCTGTAAGTCCTCCACATGTATTGGGTAAGGGCTGTGGCCTTGGATCCTGGGAGATCTTGTGCTATGCCAGCTGTTCTTGGAAATAGACCCAAGTCCAGCCCCTCTGCCAAGCTTGGCCCTATATTAGAGCCCAAGGTCCACATCTCAATGTTCTTCTCCAGACTCAGGATGCTGCAGCTGCTGAGCTCTCTCCTCCTTGTGGCCCTGGGTTTGCCCCCAGCCTGAATCTATGCTTGCTGTGCTGCCCTGGGCCATGATCCTGGAAATGTGCTACTCATCCTGGATTCCATAATCCAACACCGGCTTCCCTCAGAGGGGTTTCAAGGGACACAAAGATCTGATTGCAAGGTTTCCTTAGTTGAACTTATAGTTCCTTCTCCAATATCCACTTTATCACCGAAGGTTCTTGAACCCTCGAAAAGGCAGTTTCACCTGGAGGTTCTACTTGCTCCACCTGCAATGATCACTGGGCCTTTTGCAAATCAGCTGCATCTGGGGAAGAAGGGAGGCTTTACTCCAGGGACTGATGTTGTGATAGAGGAATCCAGGCACTGTTAGAGGCATGGGTAGGGACTCTGTTCCATTTCCTTGAGTCCCACAGTAGGGCTCTGCGTTCTGGAGCACAGAGAAGGAAGAGTTGGATCAGGGCAGTGTAAGGTAGTACTAAGGGCAAGGCTTGCTTTGCTGTGGAGCACAGTAACCATAACCTCATGGGACTTTTAAGTGTCAATTAAATACTTTAAATAACATCCTACACTTAGTTTCTTTGTGCCATCCACATTACAACAGCCACATGTAACCAGTGGTTTCCCTTTGGAGAGGAGGCAGAGAATATTTCCATATCCCCAAATATTCTCTTGTGCAATGTCAGCAGTTACATTCTGGGCGGGAGCAGAGAGTGAGTGCTTGTATCCCTGTCAATTACATGGCTTCTCCATCAGTGACTTAGCCCTGCCATTGCAGCAGGAAAGCAGCCAGAGAGCATGTGTGTCTGAGTGAGCGGCCTGTGTGCAGTCAGCATCTGTGTACACACAGACCAGTGCCAGTATTGGGCCGTGGGTCTTACTTTGCCAACCTTTGTGTTGAGGAAGACTTGAAGAATCTGAATGAGTAGGAAAGAAGAAGGAGACAAAAGTCTGGGTGTAATGCATGCTTCAGAAGCTGCAAGAGCCCAGGAGAATGGGGGCTGAATGATCAGAGTCTTCATGGCTCTTACTAGGTAAGAGGATTGGTAAGAACTTGAACTGTGGTTATGCATCAAGGTGGAGGAATCCACCAAGGGGGGAGGGGTATGGGAGGGGTGGGGGGAATCCCCAGTGCCTATAAAACTGTATCACATAATACAATGTTAACAACAATTAAAAAAAAAAAAGAGGATTGGGGCATCCCTAGAAGGCAGAAAATGTGAGTCCTTTCAGAGATCACAGGCCCTGGATGGAAAGAGCAGTAAATCACAGAGATCCCATTGGATGGTACTTCTTACATGAGTAGTTTGGCAGGTGGTGTGCTGCATATGTTTAAATGGACTATTGTTCTTGTGTTAAAGCATCTTTCTCAGCCCTGCATTGCATTATGACTTGTGAGCCTAGAATTCTCTCAGAGCTGTGTTTCTGGGACATCAGATCTCATTTTATAAACAGTATCATGTCCTGAATTTAATCTGTTGCTGGACTCTCATCAGAACTTTTGGGAATTCTATTCTCCCCATCTGTGTCCTCTCTGGCCTTCACTGATCTTCCCTATGTGCTGGTCTGTGTGCTAACCCCCTCTCTTTGTTGGGACGTGAGTGCTAGTCAATTACAGGTCATTCTGTGAATTCATTTTACTCTAATTGCTTCTTTATAGTCCCTGTGTCCAAACCTACTCACATTCTAAGGTTCTGGGTTGTAGGACATGAACTTATATGGTTTGTGCATATAGCATTTGAGACAGTCCAAGACATACAGTGTAGCTCATCATGTATATTAATCACTTAGTAATCTTTTGTATGACACTCTGTTTTTCCAGCCTCTTGTTAGTGCTCATATAAGTTATCTCCAGTTATTTTGTTCCTAAAAGCAAGGCTGCATTGAGTAATCAGTACTTAGCTCTTTGCTTGCTTGGAAAGAGACTTGGAATTGGAATTGATAAGTCAAAGGACAAAAATGCTAGTTTTCATTTGGTATTTGTCTAAACCTGAAAGTGTTGCTCCGTATTATTCTTAATTTTTGGAAACAATTATTGTGAGGAAAATATGAATCACTAACAAGTGAACTACCAAAATTCACTTATCATTTATCCATATGGCTTATTCTTAATATATTTAAAAATATATTTATTTATTTGGAAATAAGAGACTCAGAGAGCCAGAGAGAGAGAGAGAGAGAGAGGACCTAGGAAGCCACAGCTAAAGCTAGATGTAGAGATAGACATTGTAGAGAGCTAGAAATAGAAATAGAGATAGTAAAATATTTCTCTTCTCCCACATACCACTAACAGACAAGCAGTTGAAGTCAGGAGCCAGACACTCTATCTGGATCCTGGATCTCTCTAAAAAGTGTTAGGAAAATACATGAGGCATCACCACCGGCAGAGAGCATCTGTGTGTGTGTGAGTGGCCTGTGTGTAGTTCGCGTCTGTGCTCACACAGACCACAGCCAGCCTGGGGATGTGGGCCATACTTTGTCAACCTTGGTTTCCAGGGAGATTTTGAGAATCTGAATGAGAAGGAAATGAGAAGGGGGCAAAGGAATCAGGGTGAGTCATGCATCAAAAGCTTGAGGAGGTCCTAAAAGAGTTGAGGTGGAGGAGAATGGGGTTCAGAGAGATCATAGGGTTTGTGGGGCTGTGAGGTTTTGGGCTTCCTAGAGGGCAGAGAATGAGGGTCGGAGTCTTCAGAGAGCTCACAGGGCCTGGAGTGGGTATACTGGAGAGTCCAGTTATGATCTTTTTGGACAAGTACAGGACCACCTTGAGCAGGTGTGCATGCAGCACACTGTGCATCTCAGAGGATCTCTGGTGTTCTGTGTGGATGGCACCCTCTAAGGTGTTCAGTGCACACTGCATGCACAAACCTTCAGTGTGTGCCTGTATCTCTCAGACTGTTTCCCTCTGGGCCCCAGGTTGCCTTGTTGTATGAGAACAATGGTTATCTGTACTTCATCTGTGGCGGGTCGCTCATCAAACGGAACTGGGTTATGACAGCTGCGCATTGCTTCCTGTGTTCTGCTACAGTGCCTCTCTTCCCTGATCTTTGTCCCTGTGAGACGCAGACATCCTGTGCCAGTGGGTGGCCATAGGAGGTGGACAGTGAAGCCTAAACTGACCTTTCCTCCTTTGACAGCTACGATGGGCAGTACTGAGTGCTGTTAGGTGTGCACAACCTGTCTTCACTGTCGAGTTCTCAACAGCAGATCATCCCTGTGTAAAGGATCATCAAGGACGCAGACTATGATGATGATGATGCATCCTTAGGGTAAGTGATCTCTCAGCCTGGGAGCAGGTTTCGGTGTTCTTCCTTTCAAGATCCACAGCTCACCTGGAGCCTCCCAGGGACAGTGGGGAGGATGACCACACTGGCCTAGCTCCCACACACTGAACAGATTTTTAGAGACCGGCAGTATTAATCTGTCTACCTACACAGGGGACAGCATGTCTTGGGAGAGGGAGTAAGTTCTCCCGGGACTGCTGGACTCAGTGTCCTGGAGCCCAGGAGCCTCAGACCCTTTCCCCAAGTCCAAGGTGTGCTGTGCTCAGCAGAGATTCCTCCAGCACAGCCTGGGTTCCTAGGCTCTGTGGGCAGAAGAGGAGGCCGTGGGTGTCCCTCCCTCCCTGAGTGTCCTGGGCATTGAGTGCCTGTTCTGGCCTTCAGGGTTTCACTTGTCCCAGGTGACCTGAAACACTGTACACCTTTATTTCTGGAGGCTTTAATGTTTTATTGTGAGAGGTCACAGGAAGGGGCAGAACCATCATACTAACACTATGGAAGTGAGAGGCCATTGATAGAAACCCAGGCCCAGGCGCTTCCCCACAGGGCTTCCTGGGGATATATGGAGATAAGAGAGACCCAGAGGAAATGCTTGTAGTGACAGCAGACAGAGTGTGAGCTGTGGGAGAGCAGCACCTGTCTGCCCTGGCAACCTGCTAAAAGTATCAGATCTCAGGCTTCAGTCTGATCACAGCCCCACAAACATTGGTGGGTCCTTGTATTCCACGTGTCTTTAAAATTGTTGCTTATTTGTTTTAGTTGAAGACAGAGAGATGAAGCAAGTGTGTGTGTGTGTGTGTGTGTGTGTGTGTGTGTACGTGTGTGTGTGACAGAGAGAGAGAGAGAGAGAGAGAGAGAGAGAGAGAGAGATAAAGACAGAAACAGAGAGAAGTAGAAAATGTCTTCCTACTCTAAACACACCCTGCAGCTAAGGCTGGACTTGTCCAGAATGGACAGGAATTGTCTCTGAGTCTCTCAGTGGTTGCTGAAACAAAAACATTTGGGCTGTCATCTGCTGATCCAGGGTGCATATGAGCACCAAACTGGGATGGGAAGCCAAGTTTCGACTTGAAACTAAGCACTGTGATGTGTGATGCAGCCTCTTCACCACTGTGCCCACGCCACTCCCCAAAGTGTGTTATTAAACTGTCATGTTTTGATGTAGCTGGGGTGTGAAGGTCAACAGTGGAAACCAAGGTCAATTTTGATGAACAAGAATGGGAAAGACTGAAGAGGTGGAGGTTTCTGGAGTGTTGTGTGTCTTAGACACGGATGTTGGGTAGACAGGAACGGTAGTGTTCATTTAAGTGCTAAGGTGTTCTTATTATTATTTTCCATGATTCAATTTTGGAGTTTAAAAGATTGTTCCTTTCCCCAACCCCTCTCTTCTTCCCTCCTGATTTCTACCTTCCTATATTTCCTCAAATATCATTATAATTGTACATTTCTTTAGTAACAGTAACAAGTTTAGCATTCTAAAATTTATGTCCATCGTGGTATTTCAGGTGTTGCCAATCACAGAAAATATGGTATCAAATTTTCAGATATATTCAGCAGTTTCGTTGGTGGTCTTCCTTTTATTAGGGAGAAGTGGTGCACACTGCAATGTAACTTTACCTACAGACATGCAGGTGTTAGAGTTCATTCATGAAAATTATGAATTTTAATTGTACTGAATATATCTATGTAGTTATATATACTGAATACAACTATGTAGGTGTGACAACACTATTGCAAATGTAGAATTTCATTCTTTTCAATAGCTGTGTGGTATTTCATGGGGTAGATCCTTCATATTTTCTCTCATACTTACTCTCTTATGTTCTTATAGCAGGTGTTGCTAGTAGATTTGTGTGTACAACCTTCTGCAGGTGTGAAGCCTTTGAGCAAAGGTTGGGCATGGGATCTGGTTCCTTTTGAGAGTCAGGTTCTACATGATTCTTCCTTCCCCACAGCTATCACATAGTCCTAGGAAGACTAGAACATTGCTGTGTTGATGGACAAAGTTTAGCTTGCTACCCTCCCTCCTCCTGGATACAAGCTGCCAAATGGGACACCATGTTACATCAGTGACTGGGGCTACACGTTGAGTCGAGTATGTACTGACCAGAAAGAGTGGGAGAAAGAGAAACACTGGGTCCATGGACAGTGATGCAGTGGTACACAATACTTTTGGATGTTGGGATAATGGGAGGAGCATCCCCTTGGATCTGAGGAGCTGTGGGACCTTGAATGCCGCACCTCTAGAAATCTAGCCAAGATCCAGACATACGCTTATTGCTCTGTGTTCCTACAGCTGAAGGTCCAGACTCAGATGTACTACTGGAGGGTCTGATGCTGCCTTTGGTGGATCATGAACACTGCTCTGATCCGGAGTGGTGGGGTGACAACGTGAAGCGCTGTCATGTGTGTGCTGATGGATATGAAGTCTCTGGCTGCTTTGTGAGTCTCCTTACACTGACAATTGGGGAAGGGTCTCAGTGTTCTACTATCTTTCTGGAGGTGGAGGAGCTGCCTTCTATGTTAGCTCCAAGTAGATTCCAGGCCAGGCAACACTTGGAGGAAGTCAGCACAGCCCACACATCACTGACTCCTGTCCCACCTTATATTCCCCCTCACCCGGGAACCATCACTGTCCCTTCTTCTTCCTGGTGCTCAGTCTTCCCATCAGCACAGCAGGGACACTCGCACCACCACTTTGAGTCACCCACTCTGGGCTCTGCAGGGATCCTCAACCACTGTGCTGTGGCAGCTGAGTCCTCCTAGTCAGCAGAGAAGGTGCTGCCAGCAGGGGGCGCTGGCGTCTCTCGGGGCTCCCTCTGTGCCAGGGGCTGTGCTGAGGTCCTGTGTGGGTCCCTTCCTGCTCAGCAGGTGTGGTAGCACAGACCCTGGTCCTGGCCAGCTGAGGCCCTGAGGCTGGGAGACGTGCAGCAGTGTGGGTGTGTCTGCAACCCCCAGGTCAGGGTCAGGGACAATTCCTTCCAGCTGAGAAGATGGCAGGTAAGTTTCCACCCCTCTGACCATGACAGGGTGACTCTGGAGGACCCCTCAACTGCCCTGCAGAGCATGGCTTCTGGATGGTCTGTGGCATAGTCAGCTTTGGTTCTTTTTACCTGAGTGTCGTGCTTCATTGACTGAATTAATTTTGTGTGGACTGGGCAGCTGGCAGGGCTTCACTGGGGCATGGGGCATTTTCCTGAGATGAGCTAGGGGACAAGACAGAAAGGGCATATTGGTGTTTTGTGGCTGCAGGGATCATAGAAGGGCATTGTTGGAGGGTCCGTGGTGACATCTTGAGGGGCATGGAGATGTGTTATGCTCTGTGTGGCCTCAGAATTTCACAAACTTTAGGTGGAGCTTTGTACTTTGTGAGAATCTCTCATTGTGTCCTCTGCTCAAACCATTTCTTGTCATAGATTACAGACCCTCACACAGCCAACTGTTGTAGAAAATGTGGAATGGTGAGGGCTGTGATCAGGGAAGCTGATGCTCTGGCATCTTCTGGGGACAGCTAGTTACAGAAGCATAATTTTGTCCACAGTCTCAGCAGTGACTATCACTTAGAGTCCATGTAAATATGCACCAAGGCCAGTGATAGGGTCCTTCGTAGTTTAATCAAAATCACTGATGAGGTAAGTACTATGGTCACCACAACCATTAGTGAAGAACCTGAGGCTCAGAGAGAGCAAATCACTTTCCCAGGACCCACAGGGAATAAGTGGTGAGACTGGAAGCTGACCCCAGTTTTATGTGACTCCAGAACCTGTGATGCTAACCAGGATGTTCTGTCCTCTTCCTTTTCCAGAACATTGGCAGTTGTTCCTGCTGTTCATGAGGACCCCACATTCTCTACAAATAATAAAGATTTCTCAGCAAGTTTTGAGTTGGGTCTTTTTTCTACATTGCCTCTTCCCCTGTGGTGTGTTCCTGAAATCTGAGAGCTGAATTGCAGAGATGAGAGCAGATTCAATCTCTCATGTGAGGACAAGAATAATTTTGTTCCCAGGTCAAAGACGGTGTCCTGATGGTGTGATGATGCTCTTGTTTTGGTTGGGACTGTTGATTCTCAGACCCAGGACTTCCACTGTTGAAACTGAGGTAGTACCAGGACAAAGGACAAGCAGGTCCACTAGAATTAGTCCCTAGATATCAGTGTCTTCCCATGGAGGCACAGCAAACAATGACACCTTCAATGAGTCTGAGGTTCTCTGCTCTGGAGGCTCATGGTAGAGTGGAAGGTCAGGGGTTCATTCCTCCACTGACTTGGTGGAGAAGGAGTGCTGTTGTCATTCACTCATTCACTCACTATCATGCATTCCTTATTTTAGTGGCGGGCTCTGAAGGGGAGGGTCAAGTGAATCCTGCTCTGAAGTGATCATTACTTACTGAGATGTATGCCTGGCAGGGACATCCAAGAAACATTGGCTGACTTCGTCTTCATGACCAGCACCAGGATGAGAGTGTAGAGATGAGTGGGATAGCCTGAGTGAACCCTGGTCACCGGACAATGCATCACACACACGCCAAACAGGAACAGGTGTAGTGCTGCACACAGAGAACATAAATAGTCAAGTGTTAGCATCTGACGTGCAGGAAGATTAAACAAAACACAGCCCACCTCTGGATGCATGTTGCTCTGAACTCCACTGGATGGAGCCTAGCCCCAGCAAAAGCACTTGTCAATCACTCTCATTATTATTTAAAATATTGATTTTAGTTTTTATTGTAAAGTCAGATTTACAGAGAAGGAGATACAGAGAGAAATATCTTCCATCTGCTCTTTCCCTCCCCAAGTGGCCAGAATGGCCGGAAATGAGCCAAACCATCTCACTCTCTCTCTTTCTCTCTGTATGTGTGTTTCTCTGATCTTCTTTTTCTCACTAATACTGCTTTTAAAGTAAATAATAAATAAGTCTTAAGTGTGTGTGTGTGTGTGTGTGTGTGTGTGTGTGTGTGTACGTGTTTTTTGCAAAAGAGGTATTTCGGATAGTGAGTCACACCCACAGTATACATCGGAGACCCTGGATTGGCAATTTGTGGAGGATATATAAGAGTTCTAGAATCACACAGGCATTGCTCATTCTGACTAAGGTAAACTGGTGACAAGTAACTTATATGTGTGGCTAAGGCATTATAGGACTGTAAATTCTGAATGTCCTCTTCCTCCTGATGGATGAGAGCAGGGCCCTTGGAGAATTATCCAGAATAGCTTCAGAATAAAGCATGGTGGAATGTGGTGTCCAGGCATGGTGTCCCCATAAAATACTACCATGTGTCAGAGAAGAGATGAGAACAGCTATGGTCCCTATGATCCTGTCTCACCACACATGGGAATAAGAAAATTTTGCCACAGATGGTTAATGATTTGATCAACATTTCAATTTTCATTACAAAAGATATTATAGTCTCAATAATTCAAACTTTTAAAGTAAGTTTTAGTGAATAACTTGATTTTTTAATATAATACTGTGTTGTAGTGGATTAAGCCACTATCTGTGGTGCAATGCCCTGATTGATCTTTCCCTCTAGCTCCCTGCTAGTGTTCCAAGGAAGGCAGTGGAATATGATTGTGGCTATTCAGGATTTGAGGGTGCAACTCATGGTGTGGTGTTGATTCAGGTATAAGAGAGATGCTGGGGAATTTGTACGTTTTACTACATTTCTGTTCACTTTTAGGTGGGTAATATGTGAAACTATGCAATGATTCAACATTAGGTAATAATAAATAATAATCAAAATAGGTGTATTTAAAATTAATCCTTGGCAGCTGGGTGAGTTTGGGAGTGGTTCAGGCATTGGGGTTGGGGCAACTGCAGCACCCTGCAGTGTGGCGGCTGTGTGTTGGGGGTGCCCCTGCCAGGTCGGACCCAATGCTGGGGACTCAGGCCAAAGACACTGCTGGAAGGCAGAGAACAAGTCCTCGGCTTCCCCCAGGGCGGCCAGTGTACCAAGTGGTGCCAGGCTTTGCCTGCTGGCCGCCTGGCAACAAACTCAGGATTTTTAAGATATGTAGTTGCTGCCTGAGGACACCCATGACTAAGGCCAGTTTTAATGTAGGTGAGAAGTGAATTTTGGGTGATTCCCAGTGACAGGATCTTGAAAGTTTCAGGCATGCGTGGGGACTGAGACCTGGTGGTTTGGAGGGAAGTATTCACAAGATAATTTGGGTTACACAGATTCACCAGCCCAATTAGGAATCCAGAGATGGGCTGTTAGCATAGAACATCACTGATCACCACACACCAGCCCACACCAAAGGTATGTATGAGGGCCTCTTTGGCAGTGTTGGGTACCATTACCCGATTGGGTGATGGAGTTGTGGAGTGGTCCCTTTTGGCAGGGTCAAGACACTATCCAGCAAGCGAGAGAACTTGGTCTGGGGGCAGATTCTGTGGGGTTGTATGGGCCCAACCCTGTGGAAATACAAGTCCTGCTGGTTAACTCGCAAGCTGAGGTTATGATGATCTAAGCTAGGAGTGACCATGCCTCCTGCCATCACTCACAGGTAAAGGAACCCACAACAGTCAGGGCAGGCCAAGGCAGCAGCACCTGAATGTGCATCCTAAAACAGGATGTGGGGTGGGCTGGGCTGCCACTGGAAGGGGACAGAATGGGCAGGGCTGAACAAACCTTAATTCACAAGAAACAACAGAAATCAGGTTGGAGCACAGGTCAAGCCAAGTAGGCCCTGGCACCTACTGCTCTGCGTGTGCCAGGGACTCTAAGCCACAGCATCTAAGGCAGGGGCCAGGACAAATGAGGGGCTCTGCCAAGCAAAGTCAGACCAACCACTGGCCTGCACGTGATCTATGGCTGGGAATAGGCCCAGTTGGGGAACTAAGGGGAAACCCTAGCTGGGTTGAGTTTCCCAGCAAATAGCACATGGGCTGGAATTGGGGCTGCGTTCAGGTCAGGAAATGGTTGTAACCTCACTTGGCACAAGTGTGGACTGGGACTGGAAGCACCAAGCCAGGCCAGACTCCAACACTCTCTGGTGCTCTGGAGGACCAGGGTAGATGTGTGACAGACTAGGCTAGGTCTCAGCCCTTACTGAACCATTTGTGAGCTGTAGGTGGGTATGGAAGAGTTGTGGCTGGGTTGAAACATCCAACAGTAAGAACCAGATTGGGTTGAAGGCCAGTCAGGAAAAGCCCCTGTTCCTGCTAGGACAGGAGGTGAACTGAGTAGGGCTGGCTCATGGAACCCACTGGTATGCGTGAAATCTAGCACTGGGAGGGTTTCTGCTGAAGGAGCCTGGACAATTCCTCTGGCAGTACAGAGTCCCTGCAGGTAAGCACAAGAAGCACAATAGGAAACAGCCCAGAACAGGCAATGGAAATTGTGCCACTGGCATACACATGGCATGGGTTGGGGGCAGACCAGGCTGAAGCTGTTCACATCACTTGCTGGCGAATCTGAGCACCAGAACAGAGTGTGGGTTGAGCCAGGTTCAGTTGCAACACATACTAGTACACATTAAGGAATACCAAGGCAAGATGAGCAGTGCCAGATGTGGTTGCAGTGCCCAAACAGCACATGTGATAATCGGGGGGGGAGGAGGGGGGAGAAGGCAAAGTTGGCAGGGGAATGTGGGCCCCCTGCTGGACAACTACTTCCATCAGAAAGCTTGAGTCTGGATGGGGGCGTATCAGACTAGGCAGGGCTACAACACCTGTGGGCCTCATGTGAGCCTGATTGGGGAAGGGCCAGATTGGGCTGACTGTCCTGACTGGTGCAAGCAAAAACTAGAGTAGGTGAGGGTTGGTTGGGCTTTGCCACATCATCAGATGCAGAGGCTGGCACTAGTGGATAATTCTGTCAAGTCAAATGCCAGAACCACCTGGAAAGTGCATAATCTGGAAGTGGGTGCGGCCTAGAAGGGAGATAGTGGGCACCTTTATCATGGGTAACTACTCTTACTGGACAGCACGAAAACCAGGACAGGGGCAGGGGTGGCTAGACAGAAAGGCACCTGCCAGTATGTGTGAGGGCTGGATATTAAGTTGGTTGGGTTGAACTAGGCTTCAATGCCCATACACAATGCCAGAGCTAAATGGGATGTGGGAAAGTATGTCTGTTGTACATACGGGCAAGCATGGAAACCAGTGTAGGGGCAGAACTGGTGGGGTTACAGGGAGTTTCTCCAGCAAGGCTGCAGCTCCCATTGATTTGCATGAGGACCGAGTATGAAGTGGGTAGGATTGAGCTGGACTACAATACCCGATGATTCACAAGGAAGACAGGGCTGGAAACAGAACTGACCCAGCAATATCAATGACCAGCATGTGCATAAGCTGATTGGGACGACAGATGATGTTGGAGTGTGTACTGTCAAACTCATGCAAGAATCGGGTATCGGATCATTTCAGATGCAGTTTCTTTGGAGATCTCTCTAACTGAACTGCTGATCTTAGAACCCCAACCATGAAGAGACTGTCAGGCAGTGGATTCTGAATAGGTTTCATTTAGATTGGAACTGCGAGATTGGAAGCAATCCAGAACTGTTCAACTATCAAAACTGTTTCAGCAGGACCCTCGGAGCGTGGCCTAAATCAGGGATCTGGGATGGGTGGGAGGTTCGTTGCGGCTTTACCCCTTGTTTTTCCCCTGACCCCAGATACAGGAAAAATTATATTATTGTGGAAACAATGATATTACCAACTTTCACCTTTTAGCCCCTGACCCTTTGTACCCTAATCAACCAAGTAAGATTATTAAATAATAATTAAAAAAATAAAATTAATCCTTAGGCCCAGCATGGTAGCCTAGTGTCTAAAGTCCTTGTCTTGCATGTGCCAGAATCTCATATGGGCACTGGTCCAATCTAGGCTGCTCTGCTTCTCATCTAGTTACTTTCTTGTGGCCTCGGAAAGTAGTCAAGGATGGCTCAAAACTTGGGACCCGTATCCTTGTGGGAGACTTGGAACAGGCTCTAGCCAGGCTCCTGGTTTTGGAGTGGCACAATTCCGGGCTTTGTGTCCACTTGGGGAGTGAATCATTGGATGGAAGTTTTTCCTCTCTGTATGTCCTTCTCTCTGTAAATCTGCCTTTCCAATAAAAATAAAATAAATCTTTAAATTAATCCTTAAGCTCATTTAGATCACATGAATTTAACATTGTAACACATTTACCATTAACTTATTTACAATTATTCTTTTTGTAAACCTGGAATATTTCCATTTTGATTCCAAAGCACAAGCTTAACACTTCAAAATGTAAAGACATCATGAACAATCCAGAGGGTGTAAACAGAAATTAGTTCCCAGGTTGTTAATCTTATTTTTAGCGATTGTATGTAATTGTGCTCTGTGAAGCATAATTGTCACAGATCAGAATATATGATATATGTGTTTTGGGGACTGGCTGATTTCACTAAGCATAGTGTTTTCTAAATGTATTCATTTAGCTGCGAGATACAGGGTTTCTTTCTTTTTGTTGTTGTTTTTTGGATAGTATAGATTTGAATGCTTGATCAATTTAGGATTAACTTGTGTTTATAAGGTGTAAGGTAGGGATTTTGCTTCCTTCTTCTGCATATGTGATTCTAATTATCCAGCACTGTTTGTTGAAAAGACTATCCTGTCTCCCTAGAATGATTTGGCTCACCAAAAACTATGTGGCTGCAGGTGTGTGGGTTCATTGCTGATTTTTCTGTTCTGTTCCCTCATTCGTGTATGTTTTAGTGGCACCATGTTATTTTGTTTAGAAATGCCCTGTTGTACCTCATGAAGTCTAGTATTGTGATGCTTCCTGCTTTGATTCTGTTAACATGCTTTAGCTATTCAGCGTTTCTTGTATTTTCCTAGAAATGTTAAGATTTTTTTTCCAGGTCTGAGAAGAATGCCTTAGGAGAGTATTTTGATTGTGATCATCTTGAATGTGTATATTAATTTTGGTTGATAAAAGCAGTTTGCTTACATTAATTTACCAATCCGTGAAATTGGCAGATTTTTCTATTTTTTGATGTCTTCCTCTATTTTTTTTCATTTTATAATTTTATCATAAAGATTACACACATACTTGGTTACATTTATTTCAAGGTATTAACATTTTTGTAGGTGTTGTGAATGGTTGGTTATCTTGCAAGTTCTTTCTCAACCTTGGAATTGCTTGTGTATACAAAAGGTCATTGATTTCTAAGTGTTTATTGAATATGCTGCAATCTTGAAACTCTGTTATTAATGAGTTCCAACAGTCTTTTAGAGTTTCTAAGTAGAATGTCTTCTGTTGGCCTGCACCCCTATGGCAGGGTCTGATCTACTTACATCAGGTACTGATGAGGTCTCTTGATTGAGGTGGGTACAAATATTGATTGATCCCATATTAGAGATGTGAAACCTGAGACTCAGAGAAGTGAAGCTGTGAGCCCAAGGTCTCGGGGTGGGAAGTGGCCCAGAGAGGGTGTGAATCCAGGTCTGATGGTTCTAGCACCTGTGCTTTTTCCTGAAGGAGGTGGTATGTTCTGATGCCAATTTTCCATCTTGTTTCTCTGTTATCAGTTGGTGACCCTGTATGAACTGTGCAGCCAGATGCTGCAGGGAGCCCTGGTGTCTTCCATTGGCTGTAAGTCCTCCACATGTATTGGGTAAGGGCTGTGGCCTTGGATCCTGGGAGATCTTGTGCTATGCCAGCTGTTCTTGGAAATAGACCCAAGTCCAGCCCCTCTGCCAAGCTTGGCCCTATATTAGAGCCCAAGGTCCACATCTCAATGTTCTTCTCCAGACTCAGGATGCTGCAGCTGCTGAGCTCTCTCCTCCTTGTGGCCCTGGGTAAGCCTCCAGCTTGAATCTGTGCTTCCTGTGCTGGCCTGGACCAGGAACCTGGAAATATGCTTCCCATCCTGGATTCCATGATCCCAACACTGGCTTCCCTCAGAGGGGTCTCAGCATGTAGCTGGGAGAGTTCAATGTGGGCTTTTAGCTTGGTGCTGGTGAGGAGAGGAGAGTGGAAGCAGGGGATGGCCCAGGTCAGGAGAAGGACTAGAAGCAGCACCAAGGGCTGTGAAGGGAGTCCTTAGTGTGGACGGTGAGTAAAGTTGAGTGGGTGGATCTGGCTCTGTGCTTAGACTATGTAGGGTGGAATTTCCACTCCTTTGCTGAATGTTCAAATTCTCCACTCACACTCTCCCTACCTGCCTCCATATCCTGTGTTCTACTCTGTCTCATTACATTGCAGTTCAGGACCTCCTCCTCTGAGTAGCTTCTGTGACTGACAGTCATGGTAGCAGGTAACATTTGGTGAGTGCTTACAGTATGCTCAGCTGGAAACTCAGGGAATTTTGTTACATGATCTCATGTTATTCTCATCACAGCTAGAAGAGGTCAGCACTACTAATGTACATATTTTACATACAGCTCAACTGACCTTAGAGAAGTAAAGTAGTGCATTCTAGAACAAGGTTACACCCTGTTCCTTTAATTAAAAAAAGGTTTATTTTTATTGGAGCAGATTTTTGCACAGGAAGGAGAGGTTGTGCATTTGAGATGGAGAAAGGGAGAGAGAGAGAGAGCAAGGACTTCCATCTGTTGGTTACTTCCCTAAATAGCCTGCAATGGCTGGAACTGAGCCAATCCAATGCTACCAATGCCAGGAGCCCGGAACTTCTCCTGAGTCTCAACACATGTGGGTTTAAGGGCCCAAGGTATTGGGTCATCCTCTGCTCCTTTCCCAGGTCTGAAGCAGGGAGCTGAGTCAGAAGTGGACAGCTGGGACATGAATCATTCCTCACACGAGATGCTGGCACTTGTAGCAGCAGGCTTACACCACCAGACAGGTCCAAAAGTCTGTTTTTCGAACCCAGAATGTCTTGCTTTAAGGGCTCTATTCTTTCAAAAAATGTTTTTGATGTATTTCATTTCAGAGGTAGAAGGAGACACAGGTACACAATCATGTCTGTCCCTTCATCTTGGTCCTTCTCCAAGCTCCTCCCTAGCCTGTCCCAGTGGGTCTCATGACCCAACCGCTGCCTGTTAGGGCAGGAGATATAAGCAAGGAGATAGAATTGGAAATGGAGTCAAAATGCAAACCCAGGCACTTGTGGTGAGCTGTTGGTGTTTTGTGGGGTGTCAAAGACACAACACCAAGTGCCCACTCCAAGTCTATACTCTAAATTGACTGCAATCATTATTGTAATCATTATTTTAACTGTCAACCACCTCCATCTTTTCCATCATTATTACGGAGACTGCATTTTTATCTGTTCCTGTGCCCTCCTTGGAATCTGGAAAGCTCCATTACAGTCCTAGCCCTCAGTATTCCTAGATGGCTGCTCCTGAGGGTCAGAGAGGGAAAGGGGCTTGCACGGGGTCACAGAGCCTGTGTTTGGCACTCTAGTCCTGAAACTCTGATCCCCTTTCCTGCTGGATCCCTTCTGGCTGCTTGATGCCTCTCCTCTTCTTTCCTCTCCAGTTTCAGGGTCACATCCACCAATCCACATCCCTTCCAGACATTTCTCCAACTCCTCCAGCCGTGTGGTCAATGGTGTGCCTGTAGTGCCCCACAACAAATATCCCTGGCAGGTAAGAGCTACACTGAATGCAGTGACTCCCTCTGTGGGCCCTTGACTCAAGATCTGATTGCAAGGTTTCCTGAGTTGACGCTACAGTTCCTTCTCCAGCACTCACTTGATCACCTAAGATTCTAGAACCCTCGAAAAGGCAGTTTCACCTGGAGGTTCTACTTGTTCCACCTGCACTGCTCACTGGGCCTTTTGCAAATCAGCTGCATCTGGGGAAGAAGGGAGGCTTTACTCCAGGGATTGGTGCTGTGGTTGAGGAATCCAGGCACTGTATAGAGGCATGGGTTTCATCTCCTTGAGTCCCCAATAGGGCTCTGCGTTCTGGAGCACAGAGAAGGAAGAGTTGGATCAGGGCAGTGTAAGGTAGTACTAAGGGCAAGGCTTGCTTTGCTGTGGAGCACAGTAACCATAACCGCAATGGACTTTTAAGTGTCAATTAAATACGTTAAATAACATTCTACACTTAGTTTCTTTGTGCCATCCACATTACAACAGCCACATGTAACCAGTGGTTCCCCTTTGGAGAGGAGGCAGAGAATATTTCCATATTCCCAAACATTCTCTTGTGCAGTGTCAGCAGTTACATTCTGGGTGGGAGCAGAGAGTGAGTGCTTGTATCCCTGTCAGCTACATGACTTCTGCAGCAGTGACTTAGCCCTGCCTTGACAGCAGGAAGGCAGCCGGAGAGCATGTGTGTCTGAGTAAGTGTCCTATGTGCATTCAGCATCTGTGTACACACAGACCAGTGCCAGTATTGGGCCGTGGGTCACACTTTGCCAACCTTTGTGTTGAGGGAGACTTGAAGGATATGAATGAGTAGGAAATCTAAGTGCATTTCATGCTTCAGAAGATAAAATCTTAGTGCATTTCATGGTTCAGAATATACAAGAGCCCAGGAGAATGGGGGTTGAGTGATCAGAGTCTTCTGGGCTCTTACTCAACAGAAAGTTTGGGGCTTCCGTAGAAGGCAGAAAATGTGGGAATCCATTCGGAGATCACAGGGCCTGCATGTAAAGACCAGTAGATCACAGAGATCCCAGGGGACAGTGCATCTTACACGAGTAGTTTGGCAGGTTGTGCACTGCAAGTACCGAAAGAGGCAATTGTTCCTGTGTTAAAGAGTTCTGCTTTAGTCATGCATTGTACAATGACTTGTGAGCCTAGAATTCTCTCAGAGCTGTGTTTCTGGGACATCAGATCTTCTCATTTTATGAACAGTAGCATGTCCTGAACTTAATCTGTTGTTGGACTCTCATCAGAACTTTTGGGAATTCTATTCTCCCCATCTGTGTCCTCTCTGGCCTTCACTGATCTTCCCCATGAGCCAGTCTGTGTGCTAACCCTCTCTTTGTTGGGATGTGAGTGCTAGTCAATTAGAGGTCATTCTGTGAATTCATTTTATTCTATCTGCTTCTTTATAGTCCCTGTGTCCAAACCTACTCACATTCTGAGGTTCTGGGTCATAGGAGATGAACATAAGCGATTTGTGTGTTTTGTGTTTGGGACAGTCCAAGACATAATATACAGTTTAGCACATCATGCATAGTAATCACCTAGAACTCTTGTATGACACTGTTTTTCCAGCCTCTTGTTAATGCTTATATGAGTTATCTCCAGTTATTTTGTTTCTAAAAGCAAGGCTGCAGTGAGTAATCAATACTTAGCTCTTTGCTTGCTTGGAAAGAGACTTGGAATTGGAATTGATAAATCAAAGGGCTAAAAGCCTACGTTTTGGTTGCTATTTGTCTAAACATGAACATGTTGCTTCTTATTATTATTTTTAATGTTTTTGGAAGCCATTACTGTGAGGGAAATATGTATCACTGCCAAGTGTACTACCAAAGTTGACTTATCATTTATCCATTTATTTATTTGGAAATAAGAAACTCAGAGAGAGAGAGAGAGGAAGAGCCAGAGGTAAAGCTCGAGATAGAGACAGACATGATAGTGAGCTACAAACAGATTTAGAGATATTAAGATATTTCTCTTGAAGTCAGGAGCTAGACACTCTATCTGGATTTCTCTCTAAAAAGTGTCAGGAAAATACATGAGACATCACTACCGGCAGAGAGCATCTGTGTGTGTGTTAGTGGCCTGTGTGCAGTGAGTGTCTGTGCTCACACAGACCACAGCCAGCCTGGAGATGTGGGCCATACTTTGTCAACCTTGGTTTCCAGGGAGATTTTGAGAATCTGAATGAGAAGGAAATGAGAAGGGGGCAAAGGAATCAGGGTGAGTTATGCTTCAGAAACTTGAGGAGGTCTTGTAAGAGCTGACATAAGAGCTGTAACGTAATGGTAGTCTGAGAAATCAGAGGATTTGTGGGGCTATGAGGTTTTTGGGCATCCTAGAGGGCAGAGAATGAGGGTCGGAGTCTTCAGAGAGCTCACAGGGTCTGGGGTGGGTATACTGGAGAGTCCAGTTATGATCCTTTTGGACAAGTACAGGACCACCTTGAGCAGGTGTGCATGCAGCACTCTGTGCATCTAGGAGGATCTCTGGTGTTCTGTGTGGATGGCACCCTCTAAGGTGTTCAGTGCACACTGCATGCACAAACGTTCAGTGTGTGTCTGGATTTCTCAGACTGTTTCCCTCTGGTTCCCAGGTTGCCTTGTTGTATCTGAACAATGACAATGGTTATCTGTACTTCATCTGTGGCGGGTCGCTTATCAAACGGAACTGGGTTATGACAGCTGCGCATTGTTTCCCGTGAGTTCACCCATTGTGCCTCTCTTCCCTGATCTTTGTCCCTGTGAGACCGAAGCATCCTGTGCCAGTGGGTGACCATGGGAGGTGGACAGTGAAGCCTAAACTGACTTTTCCTCCTTTGGCAGCTATGAAGGGCAGTACTGGGTGATGTTGGGTGCACACAACCTTACTTCACTGTCAGGTTCGGAGCAGATCATCCCTGTGAAAAGGATCGTCAAGCACCCAGATTACGATGATGATTATGCATCCTTAGGGTAAGTGAACTCCAAGTCTGGTACCAGGCTACTGTGTTCTTCCCCATGAGCCACAGCTCATATAGGAGACTCCCAGAAAAAATGGGGATGGTGAAAACTCCAGCCCAGCTCACACACACTTGGCAGATCCTTAGAGACCAGCAGCACCCATCTCACTCTACACAGGGGACAGCATGTCCTGGGAGAGGCAGCAAGTTCTCCCAGGGCTCTGGGCTCAGTGTCCCTGGAGCTCAGGAGCCTCAGACCTCTTCCACAAGTCCAAGGTGTGTTGTGGTCAGCAGAGGTTCCTCCAGCACAGCCTGAATTCCTGGCTGTGTGGGAGGAAGAGGAGGCTGTGAGCATCCTTCCCTGAGTGTCCTGGGAAGTGAGTGCCCTGCTCCAGACCTGAGGTTTCTACTTGTCCAGGGTGACCTGTGTCAGGGTTGTGATGGTGGTGATTGGAGGAGACTCCAACTCATTCCTTACCTGCGGTCAAACCCTTTTTTCTGGAGGCTCTAGTGGTTCCTGGTGAGAGACCACAGGAAGGGGCAGAACCCTCATACAAGCACTATGGAAGTGAGAGGCCATTGATGGAAACCCAGGCCCAGGCCCTTCCCCACAGGGTTTGTGGGAATGTATGGAGACAAGTGAGACCCATAGGAAATGTCCCTAGTGAGAGCAGGCAGAGCAGTGGTTCCCACAGTGTGGGCTGTGGGAGAGCAGCACTTGTGTCCCCTGGGAACCTGCTAAAAATATCAGATCTCAGGCTTCAGTCTGATCACAACCCCACAAATGTCGGTGGGTCCTTGTATTCCTCGTGTTTTGAAAATTGTTGCTATTTGTTTTGATTAAAGGCAGAGAGAGATGAAGTAAGTGTGTGTGTGTGTGTGTGTGTGTGTGTGTGTGTGACAGAGAGAGAGAAGGAATATCTTCCTTCTTAAATGCACCCAGCAGCTAAGGGTGGAGTTGTCCAGATTAGGCAGGAATTGTCTTTGAGTCTCCCAGTGGTTGCTGAAATCAAAGCACTTGCGCTATCACATGTTGATCCAGGGTGCACGTAAGCCCCAAGCTTGAATGGGAAGCCAAGTTTTGACTTGAAACTAAGCACTGTGATGTGTGAAGCAGCCTCATCGCAGCTGTGCCCAAAGCACTCCCCAAAGTGTATTTTAAACTGTCATGTTTTGATATAGCTGGAGTGTGAAAACCAACAGTGGAAACTAAGGACAATTATGATGAGCAAAGATGAAAAGGAGTGAAGCAGTGGGGGTTTCTGGAGTGTGCTGTGCCTTAGACACGGGTGTGGGTTAGATTGGAATAGTAGGGTTCACCTAAATGCTTAGTTGTTCTTATTGTTACTATTTTCCATGAAATAATTTGGAGGTTAAAGGAGCATTCTCTTCCCTTTCCCCTCTCATTCCTCCCTCCTGATTCTCCCCTTCTACTATTTTGACCCATATTGTTCCAATAGTAACAGTAACACAATTAAACTTTTACTATTTAATTTTATCATGGTATTGTAGGTGTAGCCAGTTATAAAATAATCTGGTATCAAATTTTCAGTATATATTAACAGTTTTACTGGTTTACTTATTTTTATTTGGGAGAATTGATGCCCACTGCAATGTAACCTCACCTACAGACTTGCAGGTATTACAGTTCACTGATGAGAATATATGCATTTACTTGTACTGAGTATACTATATAGTTATATTTACTGAGTGCAACTATATAGTTGGGACCACACTGTTGCAAAGGTAGAATTTCATTCTTCTCAATAGCTGTGTAGTATTTCCTGGAGTAGATGCTCTATTTTCTCTCTTATCCTCTTCTGAAAGGCATCTGGATTGTTTTCATGTTTCAACTCTTATGGAGTGTGCTGCTCTAAACATTGGGTTTCAGGTCTCTGTTTTATACATATTTCAGTTCATTGGATATTTTCCAGGAGTAGGAAGCTGAGGCATGTGGTAGATCAAATTTCAGCACTTTCCATACTGATTCCATAGTATCTATATGATCTACACTCCCACCAAAAATGCATTTGGGTAGCTTTTAACTCAAGGTCTTAGCAGCAAGCGTTGCTCGTAGAATTGTTGTGTGTGACCTTCTGCAGGTGTGAAGCCTTTGAGCAAAGGTCTGGCATGGGATCTGGAGGACCAGGCTTACATGACTCTTCCCTCCCCACAGCTATGACATCGCTCTAGGAAGATTAGAACACTGTGCTGAGCTGACGGACACAGTCCAGCTTGCTACCCTCCCTCCATCTGGATACAAGCTGCCACATGGGACACCATGCTACCTCAGTGGCTGGGGCTACACATTGAGTATGTACTGACCAGGGAGAGTGGGAGAAAAAGTACCTGGGGCCATGGACAATGATGCAGTGGTTTACAAAACCTTGTGGATGTTGGGAAAATAGGAGGAGCGTCCCCTTAGGTCTGAAAAGCTGTGGACCTTGAATGCCTGTCACAAGAAACCTAGTCAAGATCCAGACATATGCTTATTGCTCTGTGTTCCTACAGCTGAAGGTCCAGCCTCAGATGTACTACTGGAGGGTCTGATGCCTGTGGTGGATCATGAACACTGCTCTGATCCGGAGTGGTGGGGTGACACCGTGAAGCACTGTCATGTGTGTGCTGGTGGATATGAAGTCTCTGGCTGCTTTGTGAGTCTGTTTACACTGGCAATTGGGGAGAGTCCCAGTGTTCTACCATCTGGGTGGAAGTGGAGGAGCTGCCTTCTGTTAGGCCAAGGCATCCCCCATGCCAGGAGGAATTGAGGAATGATATGGAGGAATTAAGCACAGCCCACACACCCTGACTCCTGTCCCAGATCACAGGCCCCCTCACCTGGAACCATCACTGTCCCTCCTCCTGCTCAGGCTGCCCCCTCAGCACATCTGGGACACTCACACTACCACTTTGAGTCACCCACTCTGGGCTCTGCAGGGATCCTCAACCACTGTGCTGTGGCAGCTGAGTCTTAGGCAGCAGGGAAGGTGCTGCCAGCAGGGGCACTGGTGTCTCTCAGGGCTCCCTCTGTGCCAGGGGCTGTGCTGAGGTCCTGTGTGGGTCCCTTCCTGCTCAGCAGCTGTGGTAGCACAGACCCTGGTCCTGGCCAGCTGAGGCCCTGAGCCTGGGAGAGGTGTAGCAGTGTGGGTGTGTCTGCAACCCCCAGGTCAGGGTCAGGGACAATTCCTTCCAGCTGAGATGTGGCTCAGGCTCCATTCCTTTGACCTTCACAGGGTGACTCTGGAGGACCCCTCAACTGCCCTGCAGAGGATGGTTCCTGGGAGGTTCATGGCATTGCCAGCTTTGTTTCTGGCTATGGCTGCAACGCTGAGAAGAAGCCCACGGTGTTCACGCGTGTGTCAGCCTACATTGCCTGGATTAAGTTTGTGAGCAGCCTTGGGCAGCTGGCAGGGCTTTCATTGGGGCATGGGACGTTTTCCTGAGATGGGCTGGGGGATAAGACAGAAAGGGCAAATCCTGGTGATGGGCTGCAGGGATCCCTAGAATTATAGTGTTGAAGTGTCCTTGGGGGACATTCCCAAAGGGTCCTGGGTGTGTTCTGCTCTGTGTGGTTCTGAACTTCACCGGCTTAGATGGATCTCTGTACTTCCTTTTTCATTGAGATTTTCCCGGTGTGTCCTCTGCTCAAGTCCTTTCTTGTCATATAAAGTACAGAGGGTCACACAGTCAACTGGTGTAGAAGATGTGGAGTGGATAGGCCCGTGATGAAGGATGCTGATTCTGCCGCATCTAAAGGGGGTGGCTAGTTACAGAAGCCTAAGTTTGTCCACATTCTCAGCAGTCACAACCACTTAAAGCCCATATACACACGCACCAGACAGCGATCCAGTGTAGTTTAATCAAGATCACTGATGAGGCAAGTACTATGATCACCACAACCATTAGTGAAGAAGCTGAGGCTCAGAGAGAGCAAGTCACTCTCCCAGGTCCACAGGGAATGCGTGGTGAGACTAGAAGCTGACCCCAGTTTTATGTGACTCCAGAACCTGTGATGCTAACCGGGATGTTCTGTCCTCTTCCTTTTCCAGAATGTTGGCAGTTGTTCCTGCTGTTCATGAGGACCCCATATTCTCTACAAATAATAAAGATCTCTCAGCAAGTTTTGAGTTGAGTCTTTTTCCCACATTTCATCTTCCCCTGTGGTGTGTTCTTGAGATCTGAGAACTGAATTGCAGAGATGAGAGCAGATTCAATCTCTCATGTGAGGACAAGAATAATTTTGTTCCCAGGTCAAAGATGGTGTCCTGATGGTGTGATGATGCTCTTGTTTTGGTTGGGACTGTTGATTCTCAGACCCAGGACTTCCACTGTTGAAACTGAGGTAGTACCAGGACAAAGGACAAGCAGGTCCACTAGAATTAGTCCCTAGATATCAGTGTCTTCTCATGGAGGCACAGCAAACAATGACACCTTCAATGAGTCTGAGGTTGTCTGCTCTGGAGGCTCATGGTAGAGTGGAAGGTCAGGGGTTCATTCCTCCACTGACTTGGTGGAGAAGGAGTGCTGTTGTCATTCACTCATTCACTCACTATCATGCATTCCTTATTTTAGTGGTGGGCTCTGAAGGGGAGGGTCACGTGAATGCTGCTCTGAAGTGATCATTACTTACTGAGATGTATGCCCGGCAGGGACATCCAAGAAACATTGACTGACTTCGTCTTCATGACCAGCACCAGGATCAGAGTATAGAGATGAGTGGGATAGCCTGAGTGAACCCTGGTCACCAGACAATGGAACACACACACACACACACACACACACACACACACACACACACACACACACTACCAAACAGGAACAGGTGTAGTGCTGCACACAGAGCACATAAATAGTCAAGTCTTAGCATCTGACATGCAGGAAGATTAAACAAAACACAGCCCACCTCTGGATACATGTTGCTCTGAACTCCACTGGATGGAGCCTAGCCCCAGCAAAGGCACTTGTCAATCACTCTCATTATTATTTAAAATATTGATTTTAGTTTTTATTGTAAAGTCAGATTTACAGAGAAAGAGATACAAAGAGACATATCTTCCATTTGCTCTTTCCCTCCCCAAGTGGCCAGAATGGCCCACAGCTGAGCCAAACTGAATCCAGGAGCCAGAGCTTCTTCCAGGTCTTGCATGTGGGTGTAGTGTCCCAAGGCTCTGAGCCATGCTTTCTAAGGCCATGCTTTCTCAGGCAATAAGCAGGGAGCTGGATGGGAAGTAGAGCAGCTGTATCATGAATAGGATTTGGTGGTTGTAAGGTGAGGATTTAGCCATTGACTGAGCCATTGTACAAGGCCCCAGATCACTCTCATTTTTTTTAAAGATTTATTATTATTATTATTATTATTTTATTGGAAAGGCGGATATACAGAGAGGAGAGACAGAGAGGAAGATCTTCCACCCGATGATTCACTCCCCAAGTGAGCGCAACGGGCCGATACTATGCCGATCCGAAGCCAGGAGCTTCTTCTGGGTCTCCCACGTGGGTGCAGGGTCCCAAAGCTTTGGGCCGTCCTCGACTGCTTTCCCAGGCCACAGGCAGGGAGCTGGAAGGGAAGCGGGGCTGCCGGGATTAGAACCGGCGCCCATATGGGATGGGATTCCGGGCATGCAAGGCGAGGACCTTTAACCACTTGCGCCACCGTGCCGGGCCCAGATCACTCTCATTATTAATGTGCTCCCTTGTTACCTTTTTTTAGTTACATTTTTATCTCTGGTGTTGATGCAATAGGTTGAAATGCTGCTGCCACAGTGGTTCCCCTTATAGGACTTCAGGTTTGAGTCCTAGCTCCTCTACTTCTTTCCAGCATAGTTTTAAATTGGCCCATGAAAAGAGTGGATAATTCCCAGATGTTGTGTCTCTTATCACCCAGGAGGGATGCAGGCTTCTGGATTCCTCCTGTCTAACCCTGTCTCCTTTGGACATTGCATCGTAAATCAGCTGATGGGGCATCTCTCTCTCTCTTTCTCTCTGTATGTGTGTTTCTCTGATCTTCTTTTTCTCATTCATACTTCTTTTAAAAATAATAATATATAAATCGTATATATATATATGTGTGTATGTGTGTGTGTGTGTGTTTTCTGCAAAGAGGTATTTTGGATAGTGAGTAGTATTTCAGACAGTGAGTCACACCCATAGTATACATCAGAGACACTGGATTGGCAATTTGTGGAGGATATATAGGAGTTCTGGAATCACACAGGAATTGCTCATTTTGACTAAGGTAAACTGGTGGCAAGTAACTTACAGGTGTGGCTAAGGCATTATAGGACTATAAATTCAGAATGTCTTCTTCCTCCTGATGGATGAGAGCAGGGCCCTTGGAGAATTATCCAGAATAGCTTCAGGATAAAGCATGGTGGGAAGTGGTGTCCTGGCATGGTGTCCACTCCATGTAGAATCCTACCATGTGTCAGAGAAGAGATGAGAACTGCTATGATCCCGATGATCCTGTCTCACCACACATGGGTATAAGAAAATTTTGCCACAGATGGTTAATGATTTGATCAACATTTCAGTTTTCATTACAAAAGTTATTATAGTCTCAACAACTCAAACTTTTAAAGTAAGTTTTAGTCAATCACTTGATTTTTGAATATAACACTGTGTTGTAGTGGATTAAGCCACTTTCTGTGGAGTAATGTCCTGATTGATCTTTCACTCTAGCTCCCTGCTAGTGTTCCAAGGAAGGCAGTGGAATATGGTTGTGATTGTTCAGGCTTTCAGGGTGAATCTCAAAATGCAGTGCTGGCTGATTCAGGTATAAGAGAGACGCTGGGGAATTTCTATGTCTTAATTTCTGTTCACTTTTTCAGCTGTGTAATTTGTGAAACTATTTAATATCCATTATCAGGTAACAAGGATCCATAATCAAAGTAAGTGCATTTTAAATTAATGCTTAAACTCATTTAGACCACCTGCTCTGAATGTTGTGTATAATCTTAAGTGACCCATATGCAATTAAATTAATTGCAAATATTCTTTTTGTAAAATTGGAATATTTCAGTTTGTTTGCACAGCACAAGTTTAATACTTCAACAGGTAAAAATATTATGAAAAAGCCAGAGGCAAATAGCAATTAGGTCCCAGGAAGTTAATCTTATTTGTAGACATTATATTTAATTCTGCTGTGTGAAATAGCTGTCAGATATCAGAAGAATAAATGATACATTTCTTTTGGTTTCTAAATAGATTCATTTAGCTGTTAGAGGCAGGTTTTCATTTTTTTTTACTTACCTATTTATTTATTTTTGTAGCTGGATAGTGTAGATTTAGATGCTTGATCCATTTAGAGTTAATTTCTTTATAAGCTGTAAGGTAGGGATCTTGCTTCTTACTTGTGCATATGTGGTTCCCATTTTCCAGCACCATTTGTTGAAAAGACTTTCCTGTCTCCCTGGACTAATTTGGCTCACTAATAAAAAATTATTTGGCTGTAGTTGTGTGGGTTCATTGCTGGTATTTCTGTTCTCTTTCCTCATTCATGTATTTTTTAGTACCAGCAGCAGGTCATTTTGTTTAGAAATGCCCTGTAGTACCTCATGAAGTCTAGTATTGTGATGCCTCCTGCTTTGATTCCGTTAACATTGTTTTAGCTATTCAGTGTTTCTTGTTTTCCTATGAGGTTTAGGATTAATTTTCTTTTTCTTTTTTTAAATTCTTTTTTTTATGACACAGTTTAATAGGCATTGGGGTTTCCCCTCCACATTTTTTTTTTTTACTTTTTCACATTTTATTATTATTATTTTCATTTTATGGTACAGTTCCATATTCCCTTATTCCCTCCCCAATTGCCTCCCCCCGCCACCTAGTTCCTCTATATCATTACTAACACATAGTTCTTCATACTCAGTCATATGCCCATCATTGCAGGCATGGACAGTGGCAGAGTGTCCAGAATTCTATTGTCAAGATATAGTGAACAGTTTCATTGTAAGTCCATCTTTGTTTGGAAACAGAAATGCATACCACACTGCATCCTCACATCTGGATGTTAGTCTCCATTTCACAGCTACTGTACATCCCCTCACATGAAAAGTCATAATACAAAATCAACAATGAAAGAAAAATCAAAATTTACAATGCCATGAAGTTAAATGACATGTTACTGGATATGATAGTCTCCATTACACAGCTACTATACATTCCCTTAAATGAAGAGCCACAAAACAAAATCAACTTCCAGAAGAAAAGAGAAATTAACAAACCATGAAGTTAAATAACGTGCTACTAAATGACTAACCTGTAGCTGAAGAAATGAAAATCAAAAACCTTCTTGAAGAAAATGATGCTACTGCATGATCTACGAGTCATTGAATGATTTAATCAGAAGAAAGTGTTTTGAAAAGATGAAACCAAGAGAAAACAACAGAACCCATGTGATACAGTTTCCGCTGATCTTTGTTGAAGTGTGTCTCCTCCAGACAATAAAGAGATGGGTTTTGCTTTTTAATCCAGACTACTAAACTATGACCTTTGATTGAGCTTAAGCCATTTACATTCAGAGTTAAATATGTATGGATGGTACTTTGGTCCTGTGATTTTAGGAATGGGTTGTTCATTGGTTTAGTCTTCTGTTGTCAGTTTACTGGGATGTTCTTCCCATTTGCCTTTGGGTTTGGTAGTTGCTATTCCTCTTCTCTTTCAAGAGAACATCGTGAAGTATCATTTGTAGGGAAGGCTTTGAAGAGGCATATTCTTTTAACTTTTCTTTACTGTGGAAGAATTTTATTTCATTTTCAAGTCAAAAGAAAGCTTTGCTGGATATGTTATCCTAGGCTGACAGTTTTTTTCTTTTAGAATCTGGAATATGTCACTCCATTCTCTTCTTACCTGTAGAGTTTCCTGTGAGAGATCTCCTGTGAGACTAATTGGCATTCCTTTAAATGTGAATTGATTTTTTTCACGTGCACATTTCAGGATCTTTTCCTTAAGTTCAACTGAAGAGATCTTGATGATCATATGTCATGGTAAAGATCACTTTTGATCAAGCCTTTTGGGAGTTCTGTGTCCCTCCTGGATGTTGTTTCCCAATTCTTTCTCCAGATTAGGGAGATTTTCCTTTACTATTTCATTACATACATTTGCAAACTCAGCTTCTCTTTCTGCACCTTCCGGGACTCCCATAACTCTTATATTTGGCCTCTTAATAGTGTCTTTCAATTCTTGAATACTTTTTTTGGCCTGATCCAGCTCTACTTCCAGCTTTTTGTTTGCTTCCCACTGGTGACAAGAAATATCTTCCAATTCTGAGATTCTTTCTTCTGCTTGCTTCATTCTATTTTGGAGACTCTCCACCGTCCTTGTAATTTTCTCTACTGTGTTCTTAATTTCTGATATATCAGCCTTGATTTGCTTTACTGCTTCCTTAAATTCTTTGAACTCTTGTATATGTTTCTCATTGTTGATTAGAAGCTTTAAAATGAGTTTTATGAATTCTGTATGCCCCATTTTCTTGATGTATTCCTCAGTTAATTGAGGTTGGCATAGGGTTTTGGTCCTTTGCAGGGGAGTTTTCGGTAATAATCATTGTGCCTTTGTCTCTTGCTCTTGGTATAGGCACTTCTTCTTGGGGCAGGTTTCTAAGCTGTGTCATCCACAGGTCTACAGTTCATTTTTACTTATTGCAGTTGGTACATGGCTCTTTGTTTGAGTCACTTGTGCCACTCCCTCCAGCGAGTTCCAGGTCTGGGTTCTTCTGTTAGATTTTCATCATGGTCTCCACAGCCCTGGCTCCTGGCTCACCACTCTCCACCTCCTGTGAAACCATGCTTAGGCTGCACCATTGTCTCTGCAATTTTCTCCCACTTGCGGTTGTAGCAGGTCACAGGATTAGAGAGTCACCAGGTGTCCTATATAATTAGGTTGTTGTTGGTGCTGATCTTATTGGAATCTGTTGGATGTTAGGTATGGTACCACACG
The DNA here is from genome assembly GCF_017591425.1 of Ochotona curzoniae. Lineage (NCBI taxonomy): Eukaryota > Metazoa > Chordata > Mammalia > Lagomorpha > Ochotonidae > Ochotona > Ochotona curzoniae. The sequence goes on along the minus strand of NW_024466276.1, from coordinate 14,291 downwards.
GACCTATTTTGACCAGTACAATGCTGCAGTTGGTATTATTTTCCTGCGGCACCAGTGCAATCCATGGAACTCAGTGAGTTCTCAAGAGCTCAGCACATGCGCTGTTCAATGTTGTCCCTTGCAGTCCTACAGTGTTTGCCACAGTGTACAAAAGGCACCTGATGTACCACTGTTAGACTTCTTGATCTGCTGGCTATCAGGTCTTAGGGCTATCCAGACTTGTCTTGGGTGGAACCTGTAGAACGCCATGTTGCTGCAATTCGCGAAATGAGTTTACTACCAGCTCAGAGCATGCTCAGTCCTTTCCCTTGCCTTTGCCTCTTTACACAAAATGGTGCCCAATTCAGCCCTAGGGGGCTGACTGGGCTGTGAAATCCATGCTGTTCTGGCACTGCCCATCTGGGATCTGCCTGTCCCTCTCTGCTCCTGGTCAAATCAAATGGACCAGCAGGACGGACAGTTCTTTGTCTGGGTTCACCTCCCAAGCTCCCAGTGAAAGTCCCTTCCCACCTGGTTGCTGGTGGAGTTCCGACTGCTGGTTGAGTTCAGATTGCCATTAGCTGAATGCTGCTGGAGTATCAGTCACTGCAACACCACACCATTGTGTCTGCTGCTTTCCTGTGTCTGCCAGTCTCCAGGTACCCCTCTGCTGTTGTTCTGTCATCTCCTATTTCCTGAAATATGTCCTCTCTGCTTCATCCTGATTAAATGTTTTTCCATCTGTTTAAATGTGTCCTTACTCTATTCCCGATTTCTTGTTTTCAATTTTTTTACGCATTATTTTGCTAAAATAATTGTTTTTCCCATCCTTCAGGTATTTGCTTAGCTTATTTATTTGGTGTTTTTCTTGTTTTTTGACATGAGCATCAAGTGAATGAACTTACTTCTTAGCACTGCCTCAGCAGTATCCCACTAGTTTTGGTATGTTGTATTTGGGTTTTCATTGGTTTTTTTAAAAGCTTGTTGTTCATCCTTCAAGAGTTTACATATTTTCTGGGGCATTTTGATTGACTGATTTCCAGTTTCACTCCATGGTGGTCTGAGAAGGAGTATGGTTTGATTCCAATTTTTTTGAAGTTAGTGAGACTTGCTTTGTGCCCTATCACATGTTCAATGGTTCAGTGATTCCCAGACATCTGGTAGTCTCTAACCCATATACTCTTCCCCAAGTCCCTCCAGACATTACTCATTTTACCATATTGGATCTAAAGGATGCTTTCTTGACCAAAACCCTTCATAAGGACTCATACCACCTGTTTGCCTTTACCTGGGAGGACCTGATATCTGGCCATTCACAACAGCTTACATGGATTGTATAGACTCTTCTCCCACAGGGGTTCAGAGACAGTCCTCATCTTTTTGGTCAGGCATTAGTTAAAGATCTCTCAGAGTTTTACCAAGACAAATCCACCTTATTACAGTATGTGGATGATCTCCTATGCAGCCCTTCCTTGGAGGCCTCACACACCTTTATGGCAGCTTTGCTCAATTTCCTGGGCAGCAGCAAGGGCTCTAGGGTCTTTGCAGCCAAGGACCAACTCTCAATCCCACAGGTAACTTACCTGGGGATTCTCCTTCAACCATGACAAAAATCCCTTAAAGGAGACAGAGTACAAACCCTGAAGGAACTTCAACCACCAACAGATTCAGATTCCATACTCTCATTTTTAGGACTCATAGGATTTTTCAGACACTGGATACCTGTTTTTGCAGTTTTAGCCAGACTCCTCTGTCAGGCCACCAAAGATACTCCCACAGTGCGTCAGACAGCAACAGAGAAAATAAAAAGGGCCTTTATTCACCTATGGGACTTACTGATTTTGTCCCATTTTATCCCTCTCAGACCCCCGAGGATCCTCCCACCACTTTACAGATGAGAGACAGGGAGATGCCGTTGATCTACTAGTAAAATCACTGGGCCCAACTCACAGGCTCATATCCTACCTGTTTAAACAACTGGACCTCACAGCTAAGAAGTGGCCAGCCTGTTTGAAAGCCCTAGCATTGCAGCCTTTCTCACAAATAAAGCTCTGAAGTTGATCTTACAATTACCCATCACTGTATTTTCAGCCCATAAACTTAAGGACCTTCTGAAGGCAAAAACTCTGCCATTACTCAGCCCCACTTGAATCCAGGAAATTCATTTGCTCTTCATTGAAAATCCAGACATTGCTCTGAGTCCATCACCACTGCGCAACCCAGCCTCCCTCCTTCCTTCCCTAGCAGGATCTCAAACATTGCATTCCTACCCCCAGGTGATTGACTTTTGCCTGTCTCCCAGAGATGGACTACAAGATCAGCCTCTCCCCTTGCCTGACCTCACTCTCTTCGTTGATGGCAGCTCAACATGAGTGGCTGACAGACACCAACCATGCAGCCTATGTGGTAGTGACCCCAGATGCACAAGGCCTCTGCAGGGGTACTACCTCTCAAAAAGCAGAACTCTGTGCACTTATCAGAGCATGGCACAGGCTCAGGGAAAATGGGTCAATATTTACACTGACTGCAAATATGCTTTTCTTATCACAGATTCACATGCTGTGATTTGGCAGGAAAGAGGTTTTCTTACTACCAAAGGAAGCCCCACTGTTAATGCTGTTCTGATAACTAAACTTCTCCAAACTCTTTCTCTTCCAAAAAAGGTGGCAGTCATTCATTACAGGAGACACCAGTCCAGAACAGACCCAGTGTCTAGGGCTAATAACAAGGCAGACCAGACCTCAAGACAATTGGCCAACCAGGCAGCTGCTCAGCTGCAGCCCCTGTGAGTTCCTCTCCACTTCTCTCTCTCTTTTTTTTCAAATTCTTTTTTATTTTGGACAACCTTTATGTAGTTAATTTGGGTAAAAAGGGTCAAGGGCTACAGGAAAGTGGGTAAGACTATTATTTCCATATCATTTCCTTCATATATCTGAGGTAAAGGGGGATACTGAGGGAGAAGCCCCACCTGGTTTCTCACCTACCCCAAGTCCCGCATGTGGGGCATGCTGTGAGATATTCGCTCAAGTGGTTTCAATAGTTCAACCGTTATGAATTGCTGCCAATCCCTCCTCTCCAAACACGATGAGGTCGTTGAAAAATCCACTGATTGACATCATCCGTTATCGTGTCTCTATTTGCCCGGTATTTTGTTGCCAACCTATAGCTGAGGTGGTTGATTAACTTGTTCCATCTTCTGTCCTTTCTTGGTTAGGGTTTTGAGTCTGGCATTTCAATTGGGGAGAGCCAAAGAAACTTCATCTAAGGTGTTCCCAGGCCAGATTCTTGTATGTACCAGCAAGTACAAGGCCCAGCACAGTCCATCACCCCGGTGAGCTGGTAGTTGCAATTGCTGTGTTGGTTCTGTTTTCAGCCCCGCCTTCCACTGGAACTCCATTTCTCTTAAACCTCCTTATCCTCCACATTAACAACAGGACCTGCTCTCTGCAGGGCGCCAGGAACACCCAGATGGGTGGATTTTTGTGAAGGAAAAGATAGCCTTGTCCTCTCACACAGCAGTACCCTTACTTACAAAGAATCACATTTTTTTACACATGAGACCTAATTCATTACTCAGGTTCCTCACACCTCTGTTTTCCTGCGCCAATATGATTAAACCCCTCTGGCAGATTCATGCTTCCTGTACCATCTGCTCCAGGGTTTCCTCACAGGGGGCTCTCAAACCAAGGGTGCCCACTCAACAACTCAAAAGATACTAGCCTGAAATAACTGACAAATAGATTTTACTCACATGCATACTCACAAAAAATTTCCGTTGTTTACTCACCATGGTTGACACATTTTCAGGTTGGGTAGAAACGTTATGTGAATGGTTGGTTATCTTGCAAGTCCTAACTCAACCCTGGAATTGCTTGTGTATACAAAAGGTCATTGATTTCTGTGTGTTTATCTTATTTGCTACAATCTTGAAACTCTCCTATGAGTTCCAAGAGTCTCTTAGAGTTTCTAAGTAGAATGTCTTCTGTCGGCCTGCACCCCTATGGCAGGATCTGATCTACTTTTTTTTTTTTTTTTAAATAATCTTCCTTAGTTGATTAGGGTATAAAGGGTCAAGGGCTACAGGAAAGTGGGTTATACCATTGTTTCCACAATAGTATTATCATCTTTTCCCCTTGTATCTGGGATCAGGGGTGAAACAAAGGGAAAAGCCCCAACGAACCTCCCACCCATTGCAGATCCCTGATGTGAGGCATGCTCCCAGGGGCCTGCTGAAGTAGCTTTGATAGTTGAACAGGTCTGAATTGCTGCCAATCTCGCCATTCCAATCACAATGAAACCTATTCAGAATCCACTGGCTGACACAGTCTCTTCATGGTTGGGGTTCTACGATCAGCAGTTCAGTTAGAAGGATCTCCAACAAAACTGCATCTGAGATGATCCCATACCCGATTCTTGACTGAGTTTGCTAGTACAGGCTCCAATACCGTCAGTCACCCCAATGAGCTTATGCACGTGCTGGTCGTTGCTATTGCTGGGTCAGTTCTGTCTTCCTTGTGAATCATCGGGTGTTGTAGTACAGCTCGATCCTACCCACTTCATACTCGGTCCTCATGCAAACCAGTGGGAGCTGCAGCCTTGTTGGGGTGACTTCCTGTAACCCCACCAGTTCTGCCCCTACACTGGTTTCCATGCTTGCCAGTATGTACTGCAGGCATGTCCAGTCTTTTCCACATCCCATTTAGGTCTGGTACTTGTATATGGGTATTGAAGCCTAGTTCAACCCAACCAACTTAATATCCAGCCCTCACACATACTGGCAGGTGGCTTCCTGTCTAGCCAACCCTGCCCCTGTCCTGGTTGCTGTGCTCTCCAGTGAGAGTGGTTACCCATGAGGAAGGTGCCCACTATTTCTCTACTAGGCCTCTCCAACTTCTGGATTATGCACTCTCCAGGTGGTTCTGGCATTTGACTTGACAGAATTATCCACTAGTGCCAGCCTCTGCATCTGATGATGTGGCAAAGCCCAACCAACCCTTACCCACTCTAGTTTTTGCTTGCACCAGTCAGGACAGTCAGCCCAATCTGGCCCTTCCCCAATCAAGCTCACATGAGGCCCACAGGTGTTGTAGCCCTGCCTGGTCTGGTCTGCTCCCATCCCAACTCGTGCTGTCCCGTGGGAGTGGTTGTCCAGCAGGGGAGCCCACATTCCCTTGCCGGCTTTGCCTCCTACCCCCCGGTTCTTATGTGTGATGTTTGGGTGCAGCAACCACATCTGGTATGGCTCACCTCACCTTGACATTCCTTAATGTGCACTGGTATGTGTTGCAACCAAAACTGGCCTGACCCACACTCTATGGTGGTTGCTTGGATTCATCAGCAGGTGATGTGAACAGGTTCAGCTTGGTCTGCTCCCCACTGATGCCATATGTATGATGGTAGGTATTTTCCTCTGGTCTGGTCTGGGTTGCTCCATATAGTTTTCTTGCACTCACCTGTAGGGGCTGTGTTCCCACAGAGGAGTTTCGCAAGCTCCTCCTTCTGACCCTCCCCCTATGCCAGGTCTTGCATTGACTGGTGGTTCCATGGGCCAGCCCTTGTTGCTGGCCTTCAATCCATTCCAGTTCTTGGTGTTAGCTGTTTCACCCCAGCCAAGGCTAGTCCATACCCAGACACTGCTCACACATTGCTCAGTAGGGGCAGAGACCCAGCCTAGTGCATTCTACATCTACTCAGATTCTCCAGAGCCCCAGATGGTGCTGGTCTAGCCCTGCTTGGTGCACCTAGTCCCAGCCACATTAGTGCCAAGGGAGACTGCAGCCATATCCAGACCAGAATGCAGCCCCCACTCCAGCCCCCGTGCCCTCCCGTGGGAATCCCAACCCAGCAAGGGTGTACTCTCACAGCTCCCCAACCAAGTCTATTTCCAACCCTAGATGATGTGTGTCAGTGGGTACTCTAACTCAGTTGGCTTAGCCCTTCACCTGTCTCAGCCTTTGCCTTCGATACTTTGCTGTGTTATTTCTGTCTCACGAAGACCAGTTGGAGTAAGAGCCTAGGTTAGAATGACATGTGCTCCATCCTGATTTCTTTTTCTTTTTTGTGAGTTGAAGTTTGCTTAGCCCTGCCTGGTCTGCCCCGTTTAAGTTGTAGCATCCTGTTTTAGGATGCACATTCAGGTACTGCTGCATTGACCTGCCCTGACTGTTGTGGGTTCCTTTACCTGTAAGTGATGGCAGCTGCCATGGACACTCCTAGCTTAGCTCATCACCACCCCAGCTCGCAAGCTAAGCAGGGGGACTCGTATTTCCACAGGATTAGGCCTACACTTCTCTACAGAGTTTACCCCTGCACCAAGTTCTCTGATGTTCTGGTTAGTGTCTTGACCCTGCCAAATATGAAGAATCCAGTATTGCACCACCCATTCGGGTAATGGTACCTAGCCCTGCCAGACAGGCCCCCATCCATAACATTTGTGTGAACTGGTGTGTGGCAGTCAGAGATGCTCTATGTTAACAGTCTATCTTAGGATTTCTAATTTAGCTAGTGAATCAGTCTAGCCCAAATAGATCTTATGCACACTCCCACGCAAACCACCAGGTCTCAGTCCCCACGATTGTCTGAAAGTTTCATGACCCTGTTACAGCGAATCACCCAGAATTCATCTCTTACCTGCACTAAAACTGGCCTTATTCATGGGTGTCCCTAAGCAGCAATTTCATACCCTAAAAACCCTAGAGCTGGCCCACAGCCAAGGACACAATCACTGCTATTCAGCAGTGGCCTTAGCCTGAGTCCCCAGCCTTGGATCCGGTCTGGCAGGGGCAACCCCCACAGTCGCCACAATATAGGGAGTTGCAAGCCACCCCCTATCCCAAGGCTGAGACCCCTCTCAGGCTGGGCCTGCTGCAGGTTTAGTGGCAGGGCGGAGCTAGGACTTTAATCCAGTTCCCAAGTTCCCCTCATGGCGTACTCACCCTGGGGGGAAGATCTCTCTTGGGTCTGGAGAAAGCCAAGGACTCAGTCACTGCTGTTCGGCAGTAGCTTTGGCCTGAGTCCCCAGTCTTGGATCCGGCCTAGCAGGGGGACCCCCATAGCAGTATCTGATCTACTTACATCAGGTGCTAATGAGGTCTCTTGATTGAGGTGGGTACAAATATTGATCCCATGTTAGAGATGTGAAACCTGAGACTCAGAGAAGTGAAGCCGTGAGCCCAAGGTCTCTGGGCTGGGAGGTGACCCAGAGAGGGTGTGAATTTAGGTCTGATGGTTCTGGCACCTGTGCTTTTTCCTGAAGGAGGTGGTGTGTTCTGATGCCAATTTTCCATCTTGTTTCTCTGTTATCAGTTGGTAACCCTGTATGAACTGTGCAGCCAGATGCTGCAGGGAGCCCTGGTGTCTTCCATTGGCTGTAAGTCCTCCACATGCAGTGGGTAGGGGCTGTGGCCTTGGATCCTGGGAGATCTTGTGCTATGCCAGCTGTTCTTGGAAATAGACCCAAGTCCAGCCCCTCTGCCAAGCTTGGGCCTATATTAGAGCCCAAGGTCCACATCTCACTGTTCTTCTCCAGACTCAGGATGCTGCAGCTGCTGAGCTCCCTCCTCCTTGTGGCCCTGGGTTTGCCCCCAGCCTGAATCTATGCTTGCTGTGCTGCCCTGGGCCATGATCCTGGAAATGTGCTACTCATCCTGGATTCCATAATCCAACACCGGCTTCCCTCAGAGGGGTTTCAAGGGACACAAAGATCTGATTGCAAGGTTTCCTTAGTTGAACTTATAGTTCCTTCTCCAATATCCACTTTATCACCGAAGGTTCTTGAACCCTCGAAAAGGCAGTTTCACCTGGAGGTTCTACTTGCTCCACCTGCAATGATCACTGGGCCTTTTGCAAATCAGCTGCATCTGGGGAAGAAGGGAGGCTTTACTCCAGGGACTGATGTTGTGATAGAGGAATCCAGGCACTGTGTGGAGGCATGGGTAGGGACTCTGTTCCATTTCCTTGAGTCCCACAGTAGGGCTCTGCGTTCTGGAGCACAGAGAAGGAAGAGTTGGATCAGGGTAGTGTAAGGTAGTACTAAGGGCAAGGCTTGCTATGCTGTGGAGCACAGTAATTATAGCCTCACAGGACAATTTAAGTGTAAATTGAATAAGTTAAATAGCATTCTACACTTATTTCCTCCCATCCATCCACATATGAAGTATTGTAGAGCCACATGTAACCAGTGGTTTCCACTTTGAAGCAGAGGCAGAGAACATTTCCATATCCCCAAATATTCTCTTGTGCAGTGTCAGCAGTTACATTCTGGGCAGGAGCAGAGAGTGAGTGCCTGTATCCCTGTCAATTACATGGCTTCTCCAGCAGTGACTTAGCCCTGCCTTGGCAGCAGGAAAGCAGCCAGAGAGCATGTGTGTCTGAGTGAGCGGCCTGTGTGCAGTCAGCATCTGTGTACACATAGAGCAGTGCCAGTATTGGGCTGTGGGTCTTACTTTGCCAAACTTTGTGTTGAGGAAGACTTGAAGAATCTGAATGAGTAGGAAAGAAGAAGGAGACAAAGGTCTGGGTGTAATGCATGCTTCAGAAGCTGCAAGAGCCCAGGAGAATGGGGGCTGAATGATCAGAGTCTTCATGGCTCTTACTAGGTAAGAGGATTGGTAAGAACTTGAACTGTGGTTATGCATCAAGGTGGAGGAATCCACCAAGGGGGGAGGGGTATGGGAGGGGTGGGGGGAATCCTCAGTGCCTATAAAACTGTATCACATAATACAATGTTAACAACAATTAAAAAAAAAAAAAGAGGATTGGGGCATCCCTAGAAGGCAGAAAATGTGAGTCCTTCAGAGATCACAGGCCCTGGATGGAAAGAGCAGTAAATCACAGAGATCCCACTGGATGGTACTTCTTACATGAGTAGTTTGGCAGGTGGTGTGCTGCATATGTTTAAATGGACTATTGTTCTTGTGTTAAAGCATCTTTCTCAGCCCTGCATTGCATTATGACTTGTGAGCCTAGAATTCTCTCAGAGCTGTGTTTCTGGGACATCAGATCTCATTTTATGAACAGTATCATGTCCTGAACTGAATCTGTTGCTGGACTCTCATCGGAACTTTTGGGAATTCTATTCTCCCCATCTGTGTCCTCTCTGGCCTTCACTGATCTTCCCTATGTGCTGGTCTGTGTGCTAACCCCCTCTCTTTGTTGGGACGTGAGTGCTAGTCAATTACAGGTCATTCTGTGAATTCATTTTACTCTAATTGCTTCTTTATAGTCCCTGTGTCCAAACCTACTCACATTCTAAGGTTCTGGGTTGTAGGACATGAACTTATATGGTTTGTGCATATAGCATTTGAGACAGTCCAAGACATACAGTGTAGCTCATCATGTATATTAATCACTTAGTAATCTTTTGTATGACACTCTGTTTTTCCAGCCTCTTGTTAGTGCTCATATAAGTTATCTCCAGTTATTTTGTTCCTAAAAGCAAGGCTGCATTGAGTAATCAGTACTTAGCTCTTTGCTTGCTTGGAAAGAGACTTGGAATTGGAATTGATAAGTCAAAGGACAAAAATGCTAGTTTTCATTTGGTATTTGTCTAAACCTGAAAGTGTTGCTCCGTATTATTCTTAATTTTTGGAAACAATTATTGTGAGGAAAATATGAATCACTAACAAGTGAACTACCAAAATTCACTTATCATTTATCCATATGGCTTATTCTTAATATATTTAAAAATATATTTATTTATTTGGAAATAAGAGACTCAGAGAGCCAGAGAGAGAGAGAGAGAGAGAGGACCTAGGAAGCCACAGCTAAAGCTAGATGTAGAGATAGACATTGTAGAGAGCTAGAAATAGAAATAGAGATAGTAAAATATTTCTCTTCTCCCACATACCACTAACAGACAAGCAGTTGAAGTCAGGAGCCAGACACTCTATCTGGATCCTGGATCTCTCTAAAAAGTGTTAGGAAAATACATGAGGCATCACCACCGGCAGAGAGCATCTGTGTGTGTGTGAGTGGCCTGTGTGTAGTTCGCGTCTGTGCTCACACAGACCACAGCCAGCCTGGAGAGGTGGGCCATACTTTGTCAACCTTGGTTTCCAGGGAGATTTTGAGAATCTGAATGAGAAGGAAATGAGAAGGGGGCAAAGGAATCAGGGTGAGTCATGCATCAAAAGCTTGAGGAGGTCCTAAAAGAGTTGAGGTGGAGGAGAATGGGGTTCAGAGAGATCATAGGGTTTGTGGGGCTGTGAGGTTTTGGGCTTCCTAGAGGGCAGAGAATGAGGGTCGGAGTCTTCAGAGAGCTCACAGGGCCTGGAGTGGGTATACTGGAGAGTCCAGTTATGATCTTTTTGGACAAGTGACAGGACCACCTTGAGCAGGTGTGCATGCAGCACACTGTGCATCTCAGAGGATCTCTGGTGTTCTGTGTGGATGGCACCCTCTAAGGTGTTCAGTGCACACTCGATGCACAAACGTTCAGTGTGTGCCTGTATCTCTCAGACTGTTTCCCTCTGGGTCCCAGGTTGCCTTGTTGTATGAGAACAATGATTATCTGTACTTCATCTGTGGCGGGTCGCTCATCAAACGGAACTGGGTTATGACAGCTGCGCATTGCTTCCTGTGTTCTGCTACAGTGCCTCTCTTCCCTGATCTTTGTCCCTGTGAGACGCAGACATCCTGTGCCAGTGGGTGGCCATAGGAGGTGGACAGTGAAGCCTAAACTGACCTTTCCTCCTTTGACAGCTACGATGGGCAGTACTGAGTGCTGTTAGGTGTGCACAACCTGTCTTCACTGTCGAGTTCTCAACAGCAGATCATCCCTGTGTAAAGGATCATCAAGGACGCAGACTATGATGATGATGATGCATCCTTAGGGTAAGTGAGCTCTCAGCCTGAGAGCAGGTTTCTGTCTTCTTCCTTTCATGATCCACAGCTCATATAGGAGCCTCCCAGGGACAGTGGGGAGGATGACCACACTGGCCTAGCTCCCACACACTGAACAGATTTTTAGAGACCGGCAGTATTAATCTGTCTACCTACACAGGGGACAGCATGTCTTGGGAGAGGGAGCAAGTTCTCCCGGGACTGCTGGACTCAGTGTCCCTGGAGCTCAGGAGCCTCAGACCCTTTCCCCAAGTCCAAGGTGTGTTGTGCTCAGCAGAGGTTCCTCCAGCACAGCCTGGATTCCTGGGCTCTGTGGGCAGAAGAGGAGGACATGGGAATCCCTCACTCCCTCCCTCTCTGAGTGTCCTGGGCATTGAGTGCCTGTTCTGGCCTTCAGGGTTTCACTTGTCCCAGGTGACCTGAAACACTGTACACCTTTATTTCTGGAGGCTTTAATGTTTTATCGTGAGAGATCACAGGAAGGGGCAGAACCATCATACTAGCACTATGGATGTGAGAGGTCAGGGTGGAAAGCCAGGCCCAGGTGCTTCCCCACAGGGCTTCCTGGGGATATATGGAGATAAGTGAGACCCAGAGGAAATGCTTGTAGTGACAGCAGGCAGATTGTGGGCAGTGGGAGAGCAGCACCTGTCTGCCCTGGCAACCTGCTAAAAGTATCAGATCTCAGGCTTCAGTCTGATCACAGCCCCACAAACATTGGTGGGTCCTTGTATTCTACATGTCTTTAAAATTGTTGCTTATTTGTTTTAGTTGAAGACAGAGAGATGAAGCAAGTGTGTGTGTGTGTGTGAGAGAGAGAGAGAGAGAGAAAGAGAGAGAGAGAGAGGTAGAGAATGAGAGATAAAGACAGAAAGAGCGAGAGGTAGAGAATGTCTTCCTACTCAAACACATCCTGCAGCTAAGGGTGGAGTTGTCCAGAATAGGCAGGAATTGTCTCTGAGTTTCCCAGTCGTTGCTGAAATCAAAGCACTTGGGCACCTGCTAAACCCGGGTGCACATGAGCACCAAGCTGGAATGGGAAGCCAAGTTTTGACTTGAAACTAAGCACTGTGATGTGTGATGCAGCCTCTCCACTACTGTGCCCATGGCACTCCCCAAAGTATATTTTTAAACTGGTGTGTTTTGATGTAGCTGGAGTGTGAAGACCCATGGTGGAAAGCTAGGACCATTATGATGAACAAGAATGGGAAGGACTGAAGCAGTGAAGGTTTCTGGAGTGTACTGTGCCTTAGACACGGATGTGAGGTAGGCAGGAACATTAGGGTTCGCCTAAGTGCTAAGGTGTTCTTATTATTATTTTCCATGATTCAATTTTGGAGTTTAAAGGATTGTTCCTTTCCCCTTTCCCTCTCTTCCCTCCTGATTTCTACCTTCCTATATTTCTGCAAATATTATTGTAATTGTATAGTCCTTTAGTAACAGTAACAAATTTAACATTCTAAAATTTATGTCTATCATGGTATTTCAGGTGTAGCCAAGTATAGAAAATATGGTATCAAATTTTCAGATATATTCAGCAGTTTCATTGTTGGTCTTCCTTTTATTAGGGAGAAGTGATGCTCTCTGCAATGTAACTTCAGCTATAGACATGCAGGTGTTACAGTTCATTCATGAGAATATATGTATTTTACTTGTACTGAATATATCTATGTAGTTATATATACTGAATACAACTATACAGTTGTGACAACCCTATTGCAAATGTAGAATTTCATTCTTTTCAATAGCTGTATGGTATTTCATGGGGTAGTTCCTGCACATTTTCTTTCAAACTTACTCTCTTAAGCTCTTATAGCACGTGTTTCTAGTAGATTTGTGTGTACAACCGTCTGCAGGTGTGAAGCCTTTGAGAAAAGGTTGGGCATAGGATCTGGTTCCTTTTGAGAGTCAGGTTCTACATGATTCTTCCTTCCCCACAGCTATCACATAGTCCTAGGAAGACTAGAACATTGCTGTGTTGATGGACAAAGTTCAGCTTGCTACCCTCCCTCCTCCCGGCTACAAGCTGACACATGGAACACCATGTTACATCAGTGGCTAGGGCTACACGTCAAGTATATACTGACCATAAAGAGAGGGAGAAACACAAAAACTAGGTCCATGGACAGTGATGCAGTGGTACACAATACTTTTGGATGTTAAGATAATGGGAGGAGCAACCCCTTGGATCTGAAGACCTGTGGACCTTGAATGCCGCACCTCTAGAAACCAGGTCAAGATCCAGACATATGCTTATTGCTCTATGTTTGTACAGTTGATGGCCCAGACTCAAACATACTACTGGAGGGTCTGATGCTGCTTGCGGTGGATCATGAACACTACACAGATCCAGGCTGGTAGGGTGATACCTTGAAGCACTGTCATGTGTGTGCTGGTGGATATGAAGTCTCTGGCTGCTTTGTGAGTCTGCTTACATTTGCAACTGGGGAAGGGTGCCAGTGTTCTACCATCTGGGTGGAGGTGGAGGAACTGCCTTCTATGTTAGCTCCAAGTAGATTCCAGGCCAGGCAACACTTGGAGGAAGTCAGCACAGCCCACACACCCTGACTCCTGGCACAGCTCTTATTTTCCCTGAGCCTGGGAACATCACTATCTCTTCCTCTTCCTGCTCGGGCTTCCCCAGCAGCACATCTGGGACACTCACACCACCACCTTGAGTCACCCACTCTGGACTCTGCAGGGATCCTCAACCACTGTGCTGTGGCAACTGAGTCCTCCTAGGCAGCAGGGAAGGTGCTGCCAGCAGGGGGCGCTGGCGTCTCTCGGGGCTCCCTCTGTGCCAGGGGCTGTGCTGAGGTCCTGTGTGGGTCCCTTCCTGTTCAGCAGGTGTGGTAGCACAGACCCTGGTCCTGGCCAGCTGAGGCCCTGAGGCTGGGAGAGGTGCAGCAGTGTGGGTGTGTCTGCAACCCCCAGGTCAAGGAGAATTCCTTACATTCAAGTTGGCAGCTCACTCCTCAGTTCTCTGGCCATCACAGGGTGACTCTGGAGAACCCCTCAACTGCTCCGGAGAGGATGGCTTCTGGATGGTCTGTGGCATAGTCAGCTTTTGTTCTGCTCTTGGCTGCAACACTGAGAAGAAACCCACGTGTTCACCTGAGTGTCGTGCTTCATTGACTGAATTAATTTTGTGTGGACTGGGCAGCTGGCAGGGCTTCACTGGGGGCATGGAATATTTTCCTTTGGCGGGCTGGGATATAAAAAAGGGCAAATTCTGTTTTGCTGCTGCAGGGATCATGGAAGGGCATTGGTGGAGGGTCCATGGCGACATTCTTGAGGGGCATGGAGATGTGTTCTGCTCTGTGTGGCCTCAGAATTCCACAAACTTTAGGTGGAGCTTTGTACTTCCTTCTTCAGTGAGACTATGTCAGTGTGCTCTGTTCAAATCATTTCTTGTCGTAGATTACAGAGGCTCACACAGCCAACTGTTGGAGAAGATGTGGGATGGTGAG
>NW_024466275.1:0-798 GCF_017591425.1 Ochotona curzoniae | reverse complement strand
CCCGGCGCGGTGGTGCAAGAGGTTAAGGTCCTCGCCTAGCACGCCTGGGATCCCATATGGGCGCCGGTTGTAATCCCGGCAGCCCCGCTTCCCTTCCAGTTCCCTGCCTGTGGCCTGGGAAAGCAGTCGAGGACGGCCCAAATCTTTGGGACCCTGCACCTGCGTGGGAGACCCGGGGGAGGCTCCTGGCTTTGGATCGGCATGGTATCGGCCCGTTGCGCTCACTTGAGGAGTGAATCATCGGACGGAAGATCTTCCTCTCTGTCTCTCTGTCTCTCTGTCTCTCTGTCTCTGCTCTCTTTCCAATAAAAAAAAATAATAAAAAAATAAATAAATCTTAAAAAAAAAAGAAAAAGTAAGTACTGGGGAGGATGTGGAGAAAGGGGAACTCATATGCTGTTTCTGGGAATGTAAATTAGTACAGTAGAAATCATTATTAGTAGAAAACAGAACGGAGATTTGTTAGAAACTACAAACAATGAGATTCCACCTCAACCCAGTTGGGACAGTTCTGCACAGTAAATGCTGGTGAGGACGCAGGGAAAATGTGCTCTAGCCCACTGTTCCTGCGACTGTAAACTTGTACAACCTTTATGGAGCACAGTTTAGAGCTTCTTCAAAGACTGGAAAATTGGATTTAGCATATGACCCAGCCATCCTAGTCATGAAAGTTTACTCAAATGAAACCAGCATAGGAGATAGATATTTTCATACCTGTGTTTATCGTGGTTTAATTCATAATGGTTAAAATATGGAATTCATCCAGATGTCCATCAATGGATAACTGAATAAAGAAAA
>NW_024466274.1:0-3942 GCF_017591425.1 Ochotona curzoniae | reverse complement strand
TGAGGCCGTTCTTTCCATCGGCTCTCACTGAGAACAGCAGGAAATACAGAGCCACCGCACAGCCGCACTGCACTGTGGGGACTCTGAAGATGCCACAAGATGAACTGAGGTTTTTTTCCTTGCATTAGTTTTGTGAAACTCTGGAAAATTATTGCCAACATAATGAATGAAGGTAGACAGTGGTGGGAGAAAGAAAGGCATTTGAGAGATTGAGGTCCCAAAGCCATGGGAAATGGCTCAGGGTTATAAAAAACAAAAATCCTGTTCCTACTTCTCCCTGACATGCTTACTTACCTACCTACTGCAAACCAGGTCAGTTCTCACTTCTACTGTTGAAGAAACAGCCCAGGACTGGTCCAGAACTCCTGGGCAAGTCATCAGGACTGAAGTTCTTACACAACACACCAAAGAAAATGAACACTCTATGGAAGCTGGGCATGCTGGCAGCTCCCAGCGTCCCAGGAAGTTGGGCCAGGGAGCAAAACGCAAGTGGCTCTCATTTCCACTTTTTCTACTCTTAACATTTGAGACAACCTGCTTTAAGGCACCCTGTGTAGTCTGATCCACTTGAAAATATAGCTACAAAACATGTCCTTTAGCATTTACAGGTTTAAATTTGATTTGTATTCCTTAGATAACCTATCCAGTGGCCCTATTTTATGAATAATGCTGGACATTCATATACAAGTTTTTGCATGGACACAGAAATTCGTTTCTCTTCAATAAATGCAGAGAAATGCAATTGCCAGGTTATAGAGTCACATCATGGTTTTAACAACCAGAGAAATGACAGAACTGTTTCCCAAAGCAGCTGTACATTCCCACCAAAAGTGTACAAGAAGTTCAATTTCTCTAGATCTTTACTGTTATCATTTGGGTGCCAAATGTCTCCAAAAGGTCCATGCATTAAAGTCTTGACCCAGGAGCTGGTGTCATGGCTTAGCAAGTTAAGTTTGCACCTGTGGCACCATTGTCCTTTGTGTGTACTAGTTCAAATCCCAGCTTTTCCATTTCTAATCCAGCTCCCTGTTAATACACCTGGGAAAGCAGTGGAGGATGATCCAGGTCCTTGGGCCCCTGTACCCACATCGAAGACCTGGATGAAGCTCCTGTCTGCTGCTTTGGATTGGCTCAGCTCCGGCTGTTGCAGCCATTTGGAGAGTGAATCAGCACATGGAGGACCTCCCTGACCCCTCTCTCATTGTAGCTGTCTTTCAAATAAAAAATAAATACATAGTTTAAAAACAGCAGAGTCAGGTCTGCACAGTAGCCTATCAGCTAAAGTCCTCACCTTGAATGCGCCAGTTCTAATCCCAGCAGCCCAGCTTGCCATCCAGCTCCCTGCTTGTGGCCTGGGAAAGCAGTCGAGGACAGCCGAAAGCCTTGGGACCCTGCACCCACTTGGGAGACCTGGAGGAAGTTCCTGGCTTCGGACTGGCACAGCACCTGCCGTAGTGGCCACTTGGGGAGTGAATCATCAGATCGAAGATCTTCCTCTCTGTCTCTCCTTCTCTCTGTATATCTGACTTTACAATAAAAGTAACATAAATCTTAAAAAAAAAAAAAAAAAAAAAAACCTAGCAGAGTCTTGATCCCACAGTGGTGTAATCTCACAGAGGTGAAGTCTAGTAGGAAGTCTCTAGGTCTCAGCAGGCATGTCCTTGGAAGGTAATTCTGTGACCACTTGAGCTCTCTGGAGAGATTACAAAAGTGCTCAGCCATTTTCTCTGCTTCCTGGCCCACCACGTGATCCTCCCACAACTCACATTCCATTGCTCACCAAGGGCCACTCTTCTACATTCCACTACCCACCATGGACCCCTTGCCATTAGCGATGCCTACACCATGACGGTTGGACTATGAACCTCCAAAACTGTAAGCTAAATAACACCTCTTCGCTTCACAAAGAGCCTGTCTCAGTATTTCATTATGCTAAACAAAAACTGTCTAATGGACTTAGAAATAGGTATTTCCAGGGCTTTTTTCCATGACCATCAAGGTACAGAGGAAGTAGTATCCCGTTATGGTTCAAATTTTCACTTGCCTAAAGATTAATGCTGTTGAGTATCTTTTCATATGGCTATTAACCATCCTTCCATTATCTCTGGAGGAATATCTATTTATTCAGATCCTTTTCCACTTCAAATGGGGTTATCTGAATTGTGTACACACTTACGGGACATGATTCACAATTACTTTACTTTACTTAGGACCAGTGCTATTACTCAACAGGCTAATCCTCAGTCTTCTAACACGAGAATTCTATATGGGCACTGGTTCATGTCCAGGTTGTTCCATCTCCAATCCAGCTCCCTGCCGGTGGCCTGGGAAAGCAGTGGAGGATGGTCCAGTCTTAGGCCTCTGCATCCGCATGACAGACACAGAAAAGGCTCCCGGCTTTAGATTAGCTCATCTCCGGTGGTTGCTGTCATTTCAAAACTGAATCAACAGATAGAAGATCTTTTTCTCTCCTTTCCATAAATCTGCCCTTAACATAAAAACAAATAAATCTTTAAAAAATATATACTCCATCCTATGGATTGTCTTCACTTTTTTGATGTTGTCATCTTACTGAAAATACTTTTGATTTTAACGAAATCAGAGCACACAATTTTCTTTACTACATTTTAAAGATGTCTTATTTAAGAAATTGTTATCTAACTCAACACATAATGCAATGTTTGCTTCTGTTTTATAGTTTTAATTTTATCATCTACATCTTTAGTCCATTTTTGCATTAGCTTTTTAAAAAGGCTTGAATTGAGGAATCTAAACGTATTCTCTTGTATGTGGATGTCCAGATGTTGTCCCAGCACTGCATGTTTTAAAGATGATCCCACAGGAATTTTCTAGGCACTTTATTACTACAACTGCGCTGTTGCAAACACTTCTTAGATGAGAAAAATCCTCGTCATTAACTCAAAACTTTGTACTTCAGATCAAAATAAAACTTATTACTCTATGTACCTAATGTTCATACACATCTGTTCAAAGATTATCTGCAAAGTTTATGTGACAAGGGGGGAAATTCTACTTCAAAGGAAAAAAGCCTACAGTGCCTACAGGATACCTTTCAAAGTTATCTAACTCTTATCTTTCTTGTTCAAAAATTGATAAGTTGTAGACATCTAACAACAAAGAAAATAACTCTTGTTTGTAGACGTGTAGATTCTTCCCTGTGTGGCAGAGACTCAACTGAACTTGCCTCTTTTGCAATTCATTTCAATATCCTTGACCTGTGAATGCATCTTTGTGGATGAATTATAACACCTACTGAGTTCCCTCAATTATTTATGAGTCAAACATAATCTGTAACTCATGTTCCTTTTTGCTTGCATAATTCAGTTTTTCCCTTTTTTGGTGAGCACCTTTTACAATAAGAAACTTCGAAGAACTAATGAACTCAGTTTTTGACCTGAGACAGATTCATCTACAGAGGCCAGAATGTAAGTGACACAGTAATATGAGAAAAGGCAAATATTATGAGAAAAGGCAAATATTGACTGATACAAGTAAAGAACTCGGTTCATCTTTAATAGTTTCAGATCATCTGGAATTAAGTGTTTTTCATCCTAATTATAAGAATAGCAAAATGTAGGGCCCGGCTGCATGGCCTAAGGGCTAAAGTCCTCGCCATGAAGCCATGAACGCACCCTGGGATCCCATATGGGCGCCGGTTCTAATCCCGGCAGCTCCACTTCCCATGCAGCTCCCTGCTTATGGCCTGGGAAAGCAGTCGAGGACGGCCCAATGCTTTGGGACCCTGCACCCGTGAGGGAGACCCAGAAGAAGTTCCTGGATCCTGGCTTTGGATCGGCATAGCATCGGCCATTGCACTCACTTGGGGAGTGAATCATCGGATGGAAGATCTTCCTTTCTGTCTCTCCTCCTCTCTATATATCTGACTTTGTAATAAAAAATAAATAAATAAATCTTTTTTTT
>NW_024466273.1:0-14373 GCF_017591425.1 Ochotona curzoniae | reverse complement strand
TAATCTCTCAAGCTGATTTTGTGTATTGTAATTTTATTCATGGTGTCCTCCGTTAAGCAGAAATTTTCATTGTCCATAAAGTTCCATTCATCCATAATTATGATTTTTAAATTATTTATTTTATTTTTATTGGAAAGTCAGATATACAGTGAGGAAGATCTTCCATTCCCTGATTCATTTTCTAAGTGGCCACAACAGCCAGAGTTGCCAGAGCTGCTAATCCGAAGCCAGGAGTCCAGAGCTTCTTTCAGGTTTCCCACACAGGTGCAGGGTCCCAAGGCTTTGGACTGTCCTCAACTGCTTTCCCAGGCCACAAGCATGGAATTAGATGGGAAGTAAGGCTGCCGGGATTAGAACCAGCACCGATATGGGATCCCAGAACGTATAAGGCGAGGACTCTAGCTGCCAGGCTACCATGCCAGGCCCCATATTGGTGATTTTTAAATTATGATCTTTTGCCCCATAAGGTGCATTTTTATGTGAAGAGCTGAGATGTACTATCCTAGTGCCAGCTCACAAGATATTCTCCCTTTTTGTTTCGCTAATTAACTTTCAACATTTAGCCTTAACTTTTTAATATTTATGGGAAACTTACCTTTATACTGAGTTATATAAACTATTCAATTGGGGAAAGCTTTAATTAGTCATACTCTTTTAGTAGTAATTCTAGTACATTAATAAATAACTTCAAGTACACTATCTGTTTTTATGGCCAAAATAAAGCAATAAACAGCTGAAATTCCAATAGTCATGATTACAAAAATTATATGTTAATATTCAGTCATGTGTTGCATAAAAACCCAACGCCAGTATCATACTGAACGGAGAAAAACTAGAACCCTTCCCACTGAGATTTGGAACAAGACAGGGATGCCCGCTATCTCCACTGCTATTCAACATAGTCCCAGAGGTACTTGCAGAGGCCATAAGACAAGAAAAAGAAATCAAAGGCATACAAATAGGAAACAAAGAAGTCAAGCTTTCACTATACGCAGACGACATGAACCTATATATAGAAAAACCAGGAGACTCAATACAGAAACTACTAGAACTTATACGAGAGTTTGGCAGAGTGGCAGGGTACAAAATTAATGAACAAAAATCAACAGCCATAGTGTATGCAAACAGTCCCAAGATGGAAAAAGATCTAACCAGCAAGACACCATTCAAAATAACAGAGGAGAGTATGAAGTATCTGGGAATAAATCTAACCAAAAGTGTAGGAGATCTATTCGAAGAAAACTACAAACCACTTAAAAAAGAAATTGAACAAGACCTCAAAAGATGGAATAACATCCCATGCTCCTGGATAGGTAAAATCAATATCATTAAAATGTCTATATTACCAAAAGCAATATATATTTTCAATGCAATTCCAATCAAATTGCCCAAAACATTCTTCAGAACTGGACACAATGATTCAAAAGTTCATCTGGAAACACAAAAACCTATGAATAGCTAGAACCATCCTGAAAAATAAGAAGTTAGCAGGGGGAATCACAATCCCGGACCTCTGGACATACTATAGAGCAGTGGTTATCAAAACAGCCTGATACTGGCACAAGGATAGAGAGGAAGATCAGTGGAACAGAATAGAAGCACCAAAAGGGAACCCACACAGATACAGCCAATTAATCTTTGACAAAAAGACCAAGGCCTCTTCAGTAAATGTTGTTGGGACAACTGGCTAATAGCCTATAGAAACAAAAAGACCCGCATCTCTCACCATACACTAAGATCAAATCTACATGGATAAAAGATCTAAATCTACATCCAGAAACCTTCAAACTCTTGGAAGAAAATGTAGGAAATACCCTGCAAGACCTAGGAGTAGGTCCTGACTTTCTAAGGACACCAAAAGCAATAGCAGTTAAGAACAGAATAAACAAATGGGACCTCATCAAATTAAGAAGCTTCTGCACAGCAAGGGAAACAATCAACAAAGTAAAAAAGCAACCCACAGAATGGGAGATCTTTGCGCACTATGTAGGGGACAGAGGGCTAATCTCCAGAATATACAAAGAACTCCAGAAAAACAACCAGAACACCAAAACAAACAAGCCACTCAAGAAATGGGCATGAGAAATGGGCAAACATTTCACAAAGGAACAAGCCCAAATGGCAAACAAACATATGAAAAAATGCTCCAATTCCCTGGCAATAAGGAAAATCCAAATTAAGACATCGATGAGATACCACCTAACACCAGTAAGATGGGCCCACATAAACAAGAACACCAACGACACTTGTTGGCAAGGATGCGGGGAAAAGGGAACCCTACTCCACTGCTGGTGGAGCTGCAAATTGGTACAGCCTTTATGGAAATCAGTGTGGAGAACACTTAAACAACTCAAAATCTGCATACCATATGATCCAGCAATAGCACTCCTAGGAATATATCCAAAACACCTGTTTTACAACAAACCAACACGCACCCCTATGTTCATAGCAGCACAAAACATGAAAGCAACCGAAATGCCCATCAGCAGAAGATTGGATAAGAAAGCTTTGGTTCATCTATCCCATGGAATACTACTCAGCTATTAAAAAAAAAAACAACAACAAAATGCAGTTCTTTGTGGCTAAATGGGCCCAACTGGAAACTATAATGCTAAGGGAAATGAGCGAATCCCAAAAGGTTAGATACCACATGTTTGCTTTAATCTAACCTGTATAATTTTTCTTTTTTTTTCTTTTTGTTTGTTTGTTTGTTTTTAAACCTGTCATTGATACTGTCTCAACCCAGGTGTTTTGAAAAATTGAACTTGCATTTTTTCTAACATATTGTCTACTCAATACTATGTCAATTAATTCCATGACACTGTATATTGTTGCTGATGTTTTGTTGGGGCTTTTAACTGACAGGGACTTTACTCTGTTAGCTCTGCCCTCAGACCAGGGAGGGTCGCCCCAAGAGGCCACTGGGCTTGTCTGGACAATAGGATGCTGAACTCTATGCTGGGTATATGCTTGCAATGAAGGAATCTCAACTGAACCTGAACTGTGGTTATACAGCAAGGTGGAGGAATCCACCATGGAGGGAGGATTGTGGGACAGGTGAGGGGAATCCCAATACCTATAAAACTGTTTCACATAATACAGTGTTACTAACAATAAAAAAATGCATATTATGAAAAAAAAGAGACTAAGGTTAACAACATATTGACAAACAGGATAATAGTCCCACAAATTACAATGAAGATTAAAAACTATCATCTCATGCATGCTTAGCTAAGGAAAATGCAAGAGAAAAGGAAATTTCAGAAGAAAGAGGAGATGGGTTTAGCAGAAGACTTTTCAGATCTCAACAATTCTGCTTTTAAAGTTGGTAAATAGGGACCCCAACAAAAGCAAGTTTCTCCTTAATGCTGTATTATGTGTTTACAAGCAAATCTATGATGAGAAAAAGAAACAAAATGAACAAACCACCATGGACTCTTTTGAAAAGACTGTCACATCAAGAAGAGCCCCAGGCCAGTCCCCCAAGAGGATGTCACTGTTATCCAAGAAGACAATAGCATCACGTGTGTGACTGCCTGATCACCTTCCAGTGGGAGAAGACATGCAGGTAGATGACAGTGATACTCACAACTTAAATCTTGTGTGCCCCTCAGCTAACATATTTGTTAGTGACTTTCTACCAGAAAAAAAAAGGGTTTATGGAACAATAGGCATATATTTTATAAAAACAATGACAAAATTTGATGAAACAGTAAAGTTGTTGTTTGGCAGGCCTGTATCCGAAATTAAAGTGCCTGGGACTAAGTCACACATCTGTTTTTCAAAAAAACAATCATTGTAGACTAAATCAAAATGGTGGAATAGGGTAAGGACACATTTAAACAAATGGAGAAGCATTAGCCACGGTGATGCAGACAGGGCACACTCCAGGAAATAGAAGAGAACCGAATGACAGCAGAGGGGCACCTGGAGACTGACAGACATGGGAAAGCAGCAGACACAACAGTGTGGTGCTGCAATGACTGATACTTCTGGGAGCAGTGGTCTGAACTGTACCAGTAGCTGGAACTCCACCAGTAACAAGGTGGGAAGGGGCATTCAACGGGGAGCTCAGGAGGTGAACCTAGACAAAGAGCTGCCTGTCATGCTGGTCTGTTTGATTTGACCAGGAGCAGAGACAGAGTGGCAAGTCCCAGATGGTCAGTGTGAGAACAGGGTGGATTTCACAGCCCAGTCTGCTCCCTAGAGCCAATCAGGAACCATTTTGTGTAGAAAGACAAAGACTATGGGACAGGACTGCACATTCACTGACCTGGCTGCACATTCACTGACTCGTTTCTGGCTCAGTGAACTGCAGCAACTGTGGCATCCTACAGGTTCCACCCAAGATAGGTTTGAGTAACCCTCCAACCTGACAGCTAGCACATCAAGAACTCTAGTAGTGGCACAATTTTGTACAGTGTAGCAAAAGCTTTAAGATTGCAGGGACAATAGTGAGTTGTGCATGCACTAAGCTGGGAATGAACTCACTAAGGAAAATTTGTCAATAGCTCACTTTTCAGTCCAGTGCTGCCATCGCTGTATGATATCTGTAGATAGTGAAAGAGGACTTGGTCCATCTGTAGATACGTTATCAGCCATGAGTTTATGGCTTTATTAGCATCTTACTCAGCAACATGTGGTCATAAAAAAGAAGTCAGAAATCAGAAAAGTAAAGGAATCTCACCTACCCATTCATCTTGATTATTTTGCTATGTTTCAACTCTCCCTTGCTGCCTATTCTCAAAGAGAAATAATCCATTTATCATAAAATTAACTCCTTTAACATATGTGACAAACTCATAATTCCAGAACATTTCATCAGCTATAAAAAAGCCCTGTAACTTTTAGCTGTCACTCCTCTTTTCCCCTCCACCCCTGAAAAACCATTAATCTATGTTCTATCTTAATGATTTTCCTGTTGTGGACATTTCATATATACATATTTTTAGGGAATTTTCCCTTATTACTTCATTGAATACATTCTTTTATTTAAATTTAGCAGTTTATAGCATTCAAGCAAGATTTTACAGAACTTCGTGCATTCAAGTTCAATCAAAACAGTCTTGTAACTCTAACAAGCCATATATTAACCAATGAATGAAGAGTAGAATATTCTTAGGCATTTCATATATTTGTAAAAGTAAACTGTACGTTCTTTTCACATCTGCCTTCCTCATTTTGCACAATATTTTCACTTTGTGTCTGTATTGTAGCCTATTTCTGTGCTGAATTCATCCTCCTTTTTTTGGCTGGATAATATTCCTTGCATAGATAAACCACACTGATTCTAATGAATAATACTCTTGTAAGTATTCATGCACACATTTTTACATGAGTATATTTTCAGTTCTCTTGGTTTAATACTTAGGAATGGAATTACTAGGTCATAATTAATTTTACATTTAGTTTCGGGGACCGTTTGTCCAAAGCACTGCACCATATTACATTCCTATAAGGAATGCATGATTCTTCCTATTTCTTCACATTCTTGGCAAGCCTTTTTATGATTTTATTTCTTTATTTGCAAGTTAAGGCAACACAGAGAAAAGATGAGAAACCTTCTATCTGCTATATTTTCTCACCAAATGCCCACAACAGCCAGGCTGGGCCAGGCCAAGGTCAGGAGCCCAGAGTTCTGTTGGGCATTCCCCTAACTGAATTGGTGAACTCAGAACTCCAGCCATAGGGAGAATCTCAGGATCTGTGGTCTGACTGTAGAGTGCATTGGGCCTCTTCAGTGGCTTAGATGGAGCAGTGGATAGCATGCCTAGATGAACATGGAGGATATGGCAGTCCATTGGGGCCTGCAGAGAACATCTGGTACCATAGCAGAGCAAGGAGGGCAGAACAAATTGATCAACTAACTCAGCCATCAACTTGAACTGTGGTTATGCAACAAGGTGGAGGAATCCACCATGGGGGGAGGGGTATGGGACGGGTGGGGGGAATCCCCAGTGCCTATAAAACTGTATCACATAATACAATGTCAACTAACTCAGCCAAGTGTTGACAGCAAATATCTGGGCAAATGGAAACTCTAAGGTGGACTGTGTAAGCCAATGGACCTTGGAAGTATTTCCTCATCCTTGGATTGGCGAAATTGATGGCATTTCAGAACTATCGAAACCACTTGAGCAGAACCCTCAGAACATGCTCCACATTGGTACCCTGAGTTGATATAAGGTGGCAGCTTCCCATCCCCAGCTACTAAGGCAGTTGGGAGGCTGGGTGTGGCTTCTCCACTTTTCTCCTCCCTCAGATACAGGAAAAAGAAAAAGAAAATTTGGAAACAGTGGTCTCACCCACTTTCCCCTAATCCTTGATCCTGCCTATCCTAATCAACTATGTATATATTACCAAAAAAGAGACTGAGCATTTCATTCAGTTTTGCTTAACCATACATTGGAGACAGGACTGTCACACTGGCTGGTTGGTTCATTGCATTACTTCACTGCTTTGCAAAAGTGTTTCCCTACATATATTATTCCAGTGGTTTTCACAAAAGCCCCGAGGCAGCTGTAGATTTGTGGGCTACACACTCACAAAATGTCAATTGACCTTTAATTTTCACAAGCTGAGTTTATAGCCACACCTACGCTTCTTATCAGTTTTATAACCAATAACCAATAATTTTATGCAGTGATAATTGGTTGCTAGGCCCAGATCAACCTTCAGACTTTCTAGAAAAAGTCACCCTATTGGGGTTGGGTTTATTTATTACAAGTGAAAGGTGAAACAAGGATGAAGTGTTACAGTTAGCAACTCCCCCATAATGGCACCATGCCTTGCTGGAATGCATGACTGAAACCTCACATCTCAATGAGCAACATGTTTGTACAAAGGGGAATGGAGAATGCCTGTGCACGCATGCTTTTTCCAAAAGTCACTCTAAGCTATTCTCACAGAAACCTGTGGGTCAGAGCGACCCTGTCATTCCACACTGTATAGAATGGTGTGGATTTGAGTCCAAACAAACATAGAGGAAGTATAAGCAAAGTACACAGATGGGGGGTGCTGTCCAGAAGCACCTGGTTCCGTTCTAATAAACATAAGGCCGCCCTTACATTTGCCTACATATGCTTAGGTATATAGTTTTCTCATAATTAGGTCATACTGTAAATAATACTTGTAACTCCTTGTTTTGGCTTTATAAATATGAAGTATTTCCTCTTGTTACTATGGTTTTTACAGTACTCTCACTTTGGGAATGTATTAGAGTCACCTTTAATGTTAAACTTATTTCTAATTTTCCTCTTTTGTAAAGAGTATTGGTGTGAATGAATATACTCAGACTCACATGAAAGGTTTTCTGAAGATTCATGTCTACCTTACAGAAAACGTACATATTGATTTGAAGGTCTTTTTCAGCAAAATAGGCTTGTACATCTTTTAGCTGCTTTTCCCAAAAACTTTTTTTCTCATTTGTTACTATTATTATTAATATTATGTTATGCTATAGTTCCATATGGTCTGGGATTTGCCCTATCTTCCTGCAAATACCCTCCTCCCCAAACTATTTTCCCCAGATAATTGCAACAGCCCTAATTCCAACATTGGTGGCATGGACACTGGCAGAATCCAGCATCCTATTGTCAAGATATATTAACAGTTTCATTGAAAGTCCACTTTTGATCTAGAAGTAGAGATGCATACTGCATTGTATCATCACATCTGCCTATGATAGTCTCCATTATATAGTTACTATACATTTCCTTAAATGAAAAGCCACAATACAAAATCAACAAGAAGAAACAAAAAGAAATTTACAATGCCATGAAGTTAAATAACATGCTACCAGACAACTAATGTGTCGCTGAAGAAATGAAAAAGGAAATCAGGAATTTTTTTGAATAAAATGATGCTACTGTATGACCTGTGAGTCTGTGAATGATTTAATATTAATTTAAAAACTTTTAAACAAATTAAATGAAAAACAAAAACATTGAAATCCATTAGACAGTTTTTGCTGATCTTTGTGAGATGTATCTCGTTTAGGCAACAGGTAATTGAGTTTTTTAATAAGTCTATTAATGTATGACATTTGATTGATGAGTTTAATCCTTTACATTCAGTGTTAATATGAATGGGTAGTAATTTGATCCTGTCATTTTAGCAATGGGTTATTCATTGATCAATTTAGTCTTTTGTTGCTTTCTTACTGGGATGTTCTCCACAACTGCCTTTGGTTGATGGGTGCTATTCCTCTCCTTTATTAAGAGAACATATTGAAATATCATTTGTAGGGCAGGTCTAGAAGGGGCATATTCTTTGAGCTTTGCTTTGCTGTCAAAGAATTTTATTTCATTTTCTTTTGCATGTCTTCCCAGATGTGTAGAAGTTGTCACACTGTCCACTCTGTCTACATATTATATAGTCATACTACAGCTTCCACTTTTACTTTTCACATCTGTGTGTTACCTATTTTTCCCCTATCAATTTGCAGCTTATATTTACATCATTAAATCAGCTCTCAGGGCACTGGAAAAAAAAGAATTTTATTTCATTTTCAAAGACAAAGGAAAGTCTTGCTGGGTATATTATTCTGGGTTGATAATTTTTTCTCTTAGAATCTGGAATATGTCACTTCATTCTCTTCTTGCCTGGAGCATTTCCTGTGAGAGACTTCCTGTGAATTTAATTGCCATTCTTTTATATTCCCACTGATTTTTTTCACATGCACGTTTAAAGATCTTTTCTTTATGTTCCATTGATGAGAGCTTGATCATGATATGTCACGGTTAGGATCGTTTTTTGACAACCTTGTTGGGAGTTCTGTGTCCCTTCTGGAGGCTGTTTCCCAGTAATTTCTCCCGATTAAAGAAATTTTCCCATATTATTTCATTAAATATATTTTTAAATGCACCTTCTCTTCGCCTTCTGGTACTCCCATAATTCTTATATTTGGCCTTTTAATAGTTTCCCTTGAGTCTTGAATATTTTTCTTAATTTGTCTCAGATCTTCTTCCAGATTTTTGATTGTTTCACCATTGTGACAAGAAATATCATCCAATTCTGATTCATCTGTCTCATTCATTCCATTATGGAGACTATCCATTGAATTTTTAATTTGCTCCACTGTATCCATCATCTCTAATAACTGCTTGATTTTGTTTCAGTGTTGCTATTTCCCATGTGATATATTCCTTAAATTCCTGTATGTGCTTCTCATTGTTGATAAGAAACTTTATAACAGTGTTTTAAATTCTGTATCCCCCATTTTCTCAATGTATTCCTCAGCTAACTCTGAGTTTGGCAAAAGTTTTTGCTCCTTTACAGGGAAGTTTTCAGTATTATTTATTGTGCCTTTGTCTCTTCTTTTCTTCTTGGTCATTGTACTTCTGGTTAGCAGATTCTTCCCCTTAGGGCAGGTTTCTAAACTGTGTCATCCACACGTGCATAGTTCTATTTCACTTACTATGTTTGGTACTTGGTTCTTGTTTGCAGTCACTTGTGCCACTCCCTCCAGTTAGGTTCAGGTCTGGATTCTTGTGCTAGATTTCCACCACAGTCTGCACAGCCTCAGCTTCTGGCATACCACTCCCTACCTCCGGTGATACCATGCTGAGGATGCACCGTTTTCTGTACAACCTTTCTCCAACTTCCAGTTCAAGCAGTTCCTAGGATTAGGGAGGTGCCAGATGTCCGAAATAACTGGTTTATTGGTGGTGCTGATCTTGCCAGAACCTGCTGGCCATAAGTTCTGAGGGCTGCTCGAACCTATTTTGATCCGTAGGATGCCAAAATCAGTATTTTTTTTTTTAATGTTTGACTAGTGCAATGCACTGAGCTCAATGAGTTCACTTTCAGCTCAGCACATGTGTAGCTCACTGTTGTCCCTCAGTCTCAAAGCTTTTGCCACTTTGTACAAAATGACAATGGTGCCAATGGTGGAGTTCTTGTTCTGATGGCCATTAGGTCTGGGGGTTACCCAGCTCTATTTTGGGTGGAATCTGTGGGCTTCCATGTTGATTCAATGAACTGACTTAGAAATGAGTTCATTCCCAGCTCAGAGAATGCACAATCCTGTCCCACATGCTTTGCCTCACGAAACAAGATGTTGCCTTATGCTGCTCTGGTTGGGGTTTGAGTTGTGAGATTCACCCTGTTCCTGAACCAGCTACTTGGGCTCTGCTGCTCTGTCTCTGCTCCAGGTTGAATCAAGCAAATCAGCAGGACAGGTAGCTCATTGCCTGGAATCACCTCCTGTGCTCTCTGTCAACTACCCTTCCCACCTGGCTGCTGGTGGAGCTCCAGTGGTAGTGCTTAATTCACTGTTCACTGACTGCCACTGGAATATCTGGTCACCATAACACCACACCATTGTCTCCACTGCTTTGCAGTGTCTGAGAGTCTCCAGGTGCCTGTCCTCTTCTATTTTCTGGATTGTGCCCTCTCTGCTTAACCCTGTCTAACGATTCTCCATCCTGTTTAAACATGTCCTTACCCTATTCTGTCATCTTGATTCTTATTCCCAAAAACTTTTAAGGAAGCCCTGATACCTTTTAATATACTAGAGAACATCTGTTGAGGCATGATCTTGAATGTGGAATTGCTGAGTCAAAATACAGATATATTCTTCAATGTGTGAGGAAGCCACTGCAGGATTTCACATTTGGGAATAAAATAAACTAACGGATTTTTCAAAAGCAGATGATCAGACCATGTGCTACAGGAATAGTGTGTTGGAGAAGGGAAGCATGGAAGTAGGAAGGTCAACTGCACAGTACAGGGTGATGGAAGTAAATATTGCAGTTAGAGATATGATAGTCCTTTTATTAATGGTTGAATGTGGGGATTGACAGAGAGAAGGCTCAAGAATAACTCCAACCTTTGATTCACTTAAATGGATGTGGATCCACTTACGGAGACAGGGAAGATGGAGAAGCAAAGGTTTTAAGGACAGGCTGAGATTGGACTGTAAGAGTTCTGGTTTGTCGCATGCTTGCACTGGCCACTGGAAATTCATGCTAAGACATCTAAAGGGCAGTTGGATCTGGACTCTGGAGCTCAGAGATGAGTTTCAAGCTGAAGGTGTATTTCTTTGAATGAAGACACTGCTTAGAATTGTGGAGTAAATGTAGTCACTTAGAGTTAACATAAAGAGAACTAGGACAGAGTTCAAGGGTATTCAGCATCAAAAGTCTAGAAAGCTTGAATCAGCAGAGGAGACTTAGTAGGGGCTAAGTGTGCAAGGATCAAAAAACAGGAGATTGTGATAAAATAGAATAATGATTTCCAAAGATGTCAACATTCTAATACACAGGAAATGATAAGTCAGGTTACACAGCAAAGTGCAATTAAAGTTGAAGATAAGATGAAGGTTGCTAATCAACTAAATTTAAAATGGGGAGTTATCCTAGATTATCTGGGTGGCCTAATGTAGACATTAGAGTCCTTCAGAATGGAAGAGGGAGAGTCCAGTGGTATGGCATGATAAGCTGAACCCCCTCCTGCCATGCCACCATCCCATATGGGCACGAATTCAAGTCCTAGCTGCTTTACATATAATTTACCTCCCTGCTAATGGCCTGGAAAAGCACTGGCACATGACCCCAGTACATGAGTCCCTACCACTCATGTTGGAGACTCGGATCCACAACACAGAGGAAGAGGGGTAACTACAGGAAAACAGTCCTTGGGTAAATATGAGGAAATAGGACTCCTGTTCAAGAAACAAGGAAATCTTAAAAGCAGATTCAGCTCATCTATTTTAACACAAGGCAAAGAGATGTATGTAGGCACAAAGAGATGTATGTAGGCACAGAGATAGGTGAGTCACAGTTTCTTTATTTCCTTTTGAATTGTTGCTAGCTAAATACCTGGAGCTGGGCAATAGATTATGAGATTTATTAAGTCATGGTATAGAAGCCCAAGACAGAGCATCAACATATACTTGTCCTGACATAGTAGGAACGTCTCTTAGAGTGACAGTGTGAAAGAGTCTAACACCAGAACCCATCTTGCTTTTTTGGTTTTTTTTTTCCTAAAGATTTGTTTATTTTACTGTAGTCAGATATACAGAGGAAAAAAAAAACAGAGAGGAAAATCTTTCCTCTGTTGATTCACTCCCCAAGTTGCCTCAATGGCCGGAACCACACCTATCCAAAGCCAGGAGCTCAGAACCTCTTCTGAGACTCCCACATGGGTGCAGGGTCTCAAGGCTTTGGGCTGTCCTTGCCTGCTTTCCCAGGCCACAAGCAGGGAGCTGGATGGGAAACCAGGCCACTGGGATTAGAACCGGCACCCATATGGGATCTCAGCACATGCAAGATGAAGACGTTAGCCACGAGGCTACTGTGCTGGGCCCAGAGCCCACCTTGATTTACATGTTAGCTTTCATGAACTAACACAGTCTTGTGACCTAATTTTGGGTGAAGTGAAACACATGAACCTGTTCTTAAAGATGGAGCCTCCATGATCTAATTATCCCTTAAGAGTCCCCCCACTACCACTTGACAACATTATGCTGAGGTTCAAATTTCAACACTGGTTTTAGTGCGGACAAATCATAGCTAAAAGAAAATGATTCTCCAAGGCTGATGTTGTACAAATGGGTTAACGTGCTGCCTGCAATACTGTCATTGCATATAGGTCCTGTTAGACTCAGCTGTTCCATTCTGATCCAACTCCCTGCTACTGGGCCTGGGAAAGCACACATGGTGGTCCAAGTACTTGGACCCATGAACCCACATGGAAGACCTAGCAGAAGTTCCTGGCTTCTGGCTTTACCCAGGCATATCCCTGGCTGTTAAAACCATTTGTGGAGTCAATCTGTGGACTGAAGATCTTTTTTTCTTTGTCTCTCCATATCCCAGTAACTCTTCTTTTTTTCAGATTTATTTATTTTCATTTTAAAGTCAGATTTACAGAGAGAAGGCAAGACAGAGAGAAAGATCTTCATTGGTTCACTCCCCAAATGGTTGCAATGGCTGGAGCTGAGCCTATCTGAAGCCAGGAGCTTCCTCTGGGTCTCCCACATGATGTAGGGTCCCAAGGTTTTGGTCATCCTCCATTGCTTTTTCATGCAGCAGGCAGTGAGCTGGATATGAAGTGGAGCAGCTGGAACACAAATAAGTGCACATATGGGATCCTGGAGCTTACAAGGGGCATATCAGCCAATTGAGACATCACATCAGGCCCTTCAGTAACTCTTTAAAGTAAGTAAATAAATAAATACATCTGATTTTAAAAATTATACTCCACTATTAAATCCCTCTTACCATGCTGTGGGGTTAACATAAAAGTAAAATGAAATAATTTACATAGATTGCCAACATGGTACTTGGCACACACTTGGGAAAATACAAGATTTAATCTTAATTCTCAAACTAGAATTCAAGACTCTTTGCAATGTATTTTTGATGTCTTATATTTCACTACTTTGATGAACATGACCCACATTCCAGCCAACCAACTACACATTCAGCCACATGACATATTCCCTAAGTTGTTCCTTCTCCCAGGAATGGCCTTCTTTCTCTTGTATACCTGTTGAAATTCTGATCACCTTTTAAATATCAATACAGACACTATCCGTGGTATGAAGTTTCCAGTAATTTCCAAAATCTACTCATAAAAAATTTCTTAGCAGTCATAGACTTAAATGCCTAACTTACTGCTGAGAGGTAGTCAGTTTTAGGGATTCTCACAGGTATCTTCTTTTACCAACAAAACAATTTTGATAAGTTAGAACTCTATAACTGAAGTTTGATCTAAATCCATCTTGTAAAGTTTGACCCAAAGCAGCCTCCTAATTAAATGAATTGAATCCAAATTCAATATGAAAACAAGTTGCAATTCAACGTAATAATATAATTTGTAGCCAAGAAACTGAGTAATAGGAAATCATAGCAGCTGAACTTCTAGCCAATAAGATACTCTAAGACATCGCTATGCAAGGCAAATGCTAATAGCAACCAATTAGATTTATCTGTAGGTCACTTCCTATATTGTAGCTATAGATATAGCCTTACATATGGCAGGGTGGGGCATTCTGAATCATTTTTGCTTCACAGTTCAAGACTAGAATTATAATTGAGCCAAGTAACAGCTGCAAAACCCATATACTTATAGTTTTGCCTGTCAATAAAATGGAGAGAGAGAGAAAGAGAAAGAAAAAGAGAGAGATCTAACAACTTAAAACAGAATGTGGGACCAGCAACATCGTAAGCCTCAGCCATCAATGTCAGCATCCCACATGAACAGCACTCCACTTTTGTGCAGCTCCCTGTTAGCATACCTGAGAAAGCAGCAGATGGAAACCAAAAGTTCCTGGGCTCTTACAACCCACACAAGAGACCCAATCAGTGTTTAGGCTCTTGACTTCAGCCTGGCTCAGCCCTAGCCATTGTGGTCATTTGGATAGTTAAC
>NW_024466272.1:0-26668 GCF_017591425.1 Ochotona curzoniae | reverse complement strand
CCGCGCCCACAGCGCCCGCCCGCCGCCCTGCCCGTCCACAGCCGCCGCCCCGCTCGCTCCCCCGCCCCGCGGCTCCTCGGCTCGGCTCCAGAGAACCCCAGAAGCGTCTGGAGACTTCTGCCGAAGCACGTCCCCCTGCGCTCCCATTGGCCGCCAGAAGCCCGAGGGCCGGGCGCCCGGAGAAACGCCTGGAAGCTTCCCGAGCGGGCGGCCCGGCCGAGCTCGCTGATTGGCTGAGGAGGCGCGGGGCGGGGTGCGGGCGCGACGGATAAAGGCCGCGGCCGGCGGAGCGGGGCCACTGCGCTCCCACGGCCCTGACGGGCAGCAGACGGACAGCAGGGAGACAGCCGGCGGACAGCGGGAGGACAGCCGGCGGACAGCGGCTGACGGACAGCAGGCGGACAGCGGCTGACGGACCGAGGCCAGCAGCGCCACCGCGAGCATCTCCCCCGGCGCGAGCCCGAGCGCGACTCCCGGTCCCTGAGCAGAGGCGGCGAGAGCGAGGCGGCGGCATGGCCAAGACGGTGGCGATCGGCATCGACCTGGGCACGACCTACTCGTGCGTGGGCGTGTTCCAGCACGGCAAGGTGGAGATCATCGCCAACGACCAGGGCAACCGCACGACGCCCAGCTACGTGGCCTTCACGGACACGGAGCGTCTGATCGGCGACGCGGCCAAGAACCAGGTGGCCATGAACCCGCAGAACACGGTGTTCGACGCGAAGCGGCTGATCGGGCGCAAGTTCGGCGACCCGGTGGTGCAGTCGGACATGAAGCACTGGCCGTTCCAGGTGGTGAGCGAGGGCGACAAGCCCAAGGTGCGGGTGAGCTACAAGGGCGAGAGCAAGGCGTTCTACCCGGAGGAGATCTCGTCGATGGTGCTGACCAAGATGAAGGAGATCGCCGAGGCGTACCTGGGCCAGGCGGTGAGCAACGCGGTGATCACGGTGCCGGCGTACTTCAACGACTCTCAGCGGCAGGCGACCAAGGACGCGGGCGTGATCGCGGGCCTCAACGTGCTGCGGATCATCAACGAGCCCACGGCGGCCGCCATCGCCTACGGGCTGGACCGCAAGGGCAAGGGGGAGCGCAACGTGCTCATCTTCGACCTGGGCGGGGGCACGTTCGACGTGTCCATCCTGACGATCGACGACGGCATCTTCGAGGTGAAGGCCACGGCGGGCGACACGCACCTGGGCGGCGAGGACTTCGACAACCGGCTGGTGAGCCACTTCGTGGAGGAGTTCAAGAGGAAGCACAAGAAGGACATCAGCCAGAACAAGCGCGCGGTGCGGCGGCTGCGCACGGCGTGCGAGCGGGCCAAGCGCACCCTGTCGTCCAGCACGCAGGCCAGCCTGGAGATCGACTCGCTCTTCGAGGGCATCGACTTCTACACGTCCATCACGCGGGCGCGCTTCGAGGAGCTGTGCTCGGACCTGTTCCGCGGCACGCTGGAGCCCGTGGAGAAGGCGCTGCGCGACGCCAAGCTGGACAAGGCGCAGATCCACGACCTGGTGCTGGTGGGCGGCTCCACGCGCATCCCCAAGGTGCAGAAGCTGCTGCAGGACTTCTTCAACGGGCGCGAGCTCAACAAGAGCATCAACCCGGACGAGGCGGTGGCGTACGGCGCGGCCGTGCAGGCGGCCATCCTGATGGGCGACAAGTCGGAGAACGTGCAGGACCTGCTGCTGCTGGACGTGGCGCCGCTGTCGCTGGGGCTGGAGACGGCGGGCGGCGTGATGACGGCGCTCATCAAGCGCAACTCCACCATCCCCACCAAGCAGACGCAGACCTTCACCACCTACTCGGACAACCAGCCCGGCGTGCTGATCCAGGTGTACGAGGGCGAGCGCGCCATGACGCGCGACAACAACCTGCTGGGCCGCTTCGAGCTCAGCGGCATCCCGCCGGCGCCGCGGGGCGTGCCCCAGATCGAGGTGACCTTCGACATCGACGCCAACGGCATCCTCAACGTCACCGCCACCGACAAGAGCACCGGCAAGGCCAACAAGATCACCATCACCAACGACAAGGGCCGGCTCAGCAAGGAGGAGATCGAGCGCATGGTGCAGGAGGCAGAGAGGTACAAGGCCGAGGACGAGGTGCAGCGCGACAGGGTGGCGGCCAAGAACGCCCTCGAGTCCTACGCCTTCAACATGAAGAGCGCCGTGGAGGACGACGGCCTCAAGGGCAAGATCAGCGAGGCCGACAAGAGGAAGGTGCTGGACAAGTGCCAGGAGGTCATCGCCTGGCTGGACGCCAACAGCCTGGCCGACAAGGACGAGTTTGAGCACAAGCGCAAGGAGCTGGAGCAGCTGTGCAACCCCATCATCAGCGGCCTGTACCAGGGCGCGGCTGGCCCTGGGGCCGCTGGGGGCTTTGGTGCCCACGGGCCCAAGGGCGGCTCTGGCTCTGGCTCTGGCCCCACCATTGAGGAGGTCGACTAGGGGCCTGGCCTCCCTCGGAGCCGTGCAACTGGGACGAAGGGACTGTGTTGTCAAATAGATATATGATATATAGAAAATATGTATCTTTTTTGTCGGTCAGTCTGTACTGGTTAAGTTCCTTTCTTCTAAAGTGAGGTAACCTCACAGTAACTAGCGGCATAGTTATTCTTGTAGAGTGAGACCCGGATGTTCTTTGGAAGCTTTGCAGTTAATGCAAGGTTGGACCTGCACCTTAAGTTCCTCTCAGATGAGGGGTGGGTTAGACAGAGGCCCTTGGTGAGACCCTCACCCACACATGACTTTTGGAGCTAGGGGACACAGACTTAGCTTGTATTCTGTCCTTTCTCAGCTCTGAACTTGATGCGTAATGTGTAGGCATGTACATTTTTCATTCTCCTGCTGAGCTTACTTACTACCAGGTTTCAATGTAGAAGCAACTTTACATTGGTTTTGTATTTTATATGTGCTTGTCTAACTGAAGCCATTGGTTTTATTTTGTGGTAAATAAACTTCAATATAAAATGCATGCTGTCTTGCTGGTTTCTTCTTTCTCTCTTTCTCTCTGTTCATAAGTTCATCAACAATTATGTTACTGTTTGACACCTAAAATCTGCCCCAGTCGGGACAGCAGCTGGAGACACAGTGCTATGCTGCAGCTTCATTTCTGTGTAAAGCCATCAGGTGTGTGTTTACCGTGGCGCTAAAGCAACCTGCTCCTCTGAGTGGCTTCTCTGAGGGCTGAAGGTTGGCATGCAGGTGCACCCCTGTAGAGATGCTGCCCTAAAAAGCTGCTGGGTGGGTTCTTTCTGCACGGGGCAGGGATGTAGTGGCCCTGTCTGGCGTGGTCCGCCCTCAGTGCTGGCCCTTTCGTGTGCCTGCCACGTGGCGTCCTCTGGCCCCACCTGGCCTTCCCCAGCTCTGTTTTCTGTGACAGGTGGCTTCCAGCCTGGCTTGACTCTTCACTCTCTGCCCCCAGCTCTCCTGGTAAACTGGTGGATGTTGCAGTCCCACAGAGGCAAGCCCACAATTCCCCAGCAGAATCTGCCCCCACATCCACTTCTCTCACATTCTGCGGGGTGCTCAGCCCAGCCTCTCATGGCCCACCAGCTGCTCTAACACTCGCAGGAAGGTACTGAGACCTAGCTCAGCCAATCATGACGCCAGCCCAAGCTTTGGTGTGTGCCAGTGGGCAGGAACCAATACTGTTTGGCCCCACCAAATCTCACAGGGGAGGTAACTTGGCCTGATCCAGACACGCCCTCTGGTGTTCCCTCTCTAAACCGCTCCAGCTCAGCTCCCTTGCCTACCTGAGAGTGTAGAGGCCCAGTGTGTAGAAGACCACAGAGGTCATTCCTTCCCTGTCAAATATGTCCTCAGCTTCTCCCAAGTCAGCACATCCCCAGACCTCCTTCCCCAGGCAATCTGCAGCCTGCAGGCTGGGAATGCATGTCGTGACCTAGAGTTCCTTGCCTCCCCTATTTATCTCAAAAAAAAAAAAAAAAGTCAATTAATTAATTAAATAAAATTTTTTTAAAAAAAAGTCATCCCGGCAAAATACAAAGATTTCCAGACATCTCTTTGCTGTGTTCTTGGAACCTATCAGGTCAGACTCTGCCCACCCCTTGCTGCTGACTGCTTATTTCAACTTCCAAAGTTCTGGTGCAGCCCAGAGTTTGACCTGTTCTCCACACTCCCCAGAACTCACAATAGGGAAACCTCACCCACCTGACCGCTCCCTAGAGTGCACCAGCACCCTGCACCTGGGACCTGCCACCCACCACCCCACAGAAGCCCCTGTCCTCCCACAGAGAAGGCAGCAGAACTGCAGAGCCCAAGCCAGGCCCGCACCCACAGCCTCCTCCCGCTCTGGTGACTCTGGACAGGATTCAAAGCCTTCTGATTGAGGAACCGCCTCAAGAGTTGCCTCCTCATGAGCCCTCCCCATTCACTCTGCCTCTTCTAACCTCCAACATGCAAGGTTTAGTTTCCTGCTATGGAGCATCTCCATGAAGAAATGGGACCCTCTGGAACTAGAGTCAATGTCTCCAGCTCAGAAGAATGGGTCGCCCTTGGCACAGCTGCTTCCTGTTAATCCATCATCCCTCCCACCCATGTTCACCTGTATTCAGCTTCCAATCCTGACATCAACCCACTAAGACCAATCACACAGAGAATAAGGGCAAAGCCTTTAATCGTTACATGCAATTACAATAAGAAGCATGACAACTCCAAGTTGTAAAGTTCCTTAGTGTTCTCTTAGCTCCATGAAGAAAGACTTTCTGATGGCACAGTCTCTGAGTCACTTGAAGGAGATGCATCCCATGAGAGAGCTTCATGCAGAGAGGTCTTGGCTCCTGGGTGTGCAGGGCGCAGTTCCAGCACCTAAGCGCCCAGGGACAGACAGTGTGTGAGGCCCACCTTGCTGCTTTGGGCTCCATCCAGGCTGCAGGTTGGAGAGGGGCTTGCTGTGGGCTGTGATGCAGGATGGGGCTCTATTCCTTTCCAGGCTGCTCGCAGATGAAGGCCTCAGTTTTCAGCATCTTCCAGGGGCGGCCGGAGCTCCAGGGCTCGCTCGGGGCCTGGTTCTCTCTTCCTCCGTCGGCTCTGGCATCCGCTGGCTGGGTCAGCCTCCACTGGGCCTGGTGAGAAGTCTGAGTGTCCTCGGTGGTCTTGGTCATTAGCTCCTGCACATCCGGGTCCAGGCAGCGCTTCTGTCCGCGTTGGACGGCGACAGTGGCTCTGCCTCCAAGGCTGGCATAAGCCTCACGACGCAGGACTCTGGCTTTTGAGGTCATGTCTGTGCAGGACTGGAGGCACTGGCTTGAGCGGCTGCACAGCGCATCAAAGTTGTCGAGGGCCCAGGCCCAGGCCTGTTCTGGGTTCAGGCCCAGAGGCATGTGGGGCTCCAGACTGAGCCAGGGCTCTTCCACGCAGGAAGGAAGGAGCGCCATTGCTGCCTTCCCAGCAGGACAAGCCTGGGCCTCCTGGCTGGTTAGCAGAGAGTGCGAGTGAGCCAAGCCCACATGGACTGTGCCTTTTATCAGACCCTACCTGTAGGGTGGGGATGCAGATTACATCAGAGTGATGGGACTAAGCCCACAAGTGCATCAGGGACTGCCTTGGGATTGGATCAGATCAGGAAAGAGAAGAAAGGAGCGGGGGTCGGTGGGAAGATGCAGGTTCAGGTCATCTCTTCAGGTAGTCCCTTCACTGTGGGGTCAGCCTCTCCTGTTTGTGAGGCGTCTGGACCTGCTGCCTGTTGCATTTCTCCCTTCCAGATGGAGGCTTCAGAGGGGGACTCAGGGACATGGCAGTGCAAGTGACAGGCCAGGTCCCAGTGGAGCTGCTTGGGGATCTGGACTCATCCTGTCACCACTTACGATCCAGCTCCCTGTGGATGGCTGGGAAAGCAGCAGAGAATGACCCAAGTTCTCAGGATTTGGGACCCACTGGCTGACTCAGCAGAAGCTGCTGGCTCCTGGCTACAGATGGGCTCAGCTCCAGCTGTTGGGGCCCTTGGAGTGAATCAACAGATGGAAGATTTTCCTCTCTGTATGTCAGACTTTCCAATAAAAATAAAGAAAAATTTTAAAAATTAAAGATTCATTCTGAGAAAGGGCTAT
This sequence comes from Ochotona curzoniae, assembly GCF_017591425.1. Classification (NCBI taxonomy): domain Eukaryota; kingdom Metazoa; phylum Chordata; class Mammalia; order Lagomorpha; family Ochotonidae; genus Ochotona; species Ochotona curzoniae. The sequence goes on along the minus strand of NW_024466272.1, from coordinate 20,598 downwards.
AATGCAAAAAACTTGTCAATGGTTGTTTTTTTTTTTTTTTCAATTTAAAACGTCGAATAGTTTTTGGATTTGTTTTTGGATCCTTTCTATGGAATTTTGTTAAAAATAAGTGTCTCACTTTTTGGTATTTGCTGCTTTGAGCAATTCTTTTTATTTCCCTTGTGATACTGTTTACGTATTGAGAGGGATACATTGCCGTGTGGTGCTCTGATTATTGGTGGTGTTGGTCAGGAAGGGAGGAAAGTGGGTGGGAGAGATGTTTCACACTTCTCTCTGTTCCCCAGGGGAGCCCTTGGGTGCCATTCCTTGCTGTCATACTGCATCTCATCCGGGAATCGAGGATCGTGATTTAGTGTCTTCTTTGAGACCCTGCTGTTGGGAAGAGTGTTCCAAGGATGTTACTGGGGTGGCTTTGATAGTCCTAAGACATTATTGGCTCATTGCTCCAGGGTTGAGAAAATCTCTCCAAGCTCTATTGCTGTAGGCCAACTCTAGTCAAGCTCGGAGCTGGAGAAGGGTGTGTGGATTGGCAAAACAAAGAAACACAGACACTGTCATTTTGTGCCACCTGTTAACAGCTCAAGAAGCTGCCATTTTATTTACTCAGACACGCCACACACATCTGCACAGAATTCAATATTTCTATCTTTTTCTCAGGATTAAACCAGCATGCAGATGTTTGAATAATTAATTGTTTTCTTCATGGTCAATCAGGTGCTCTTAAGGATAATTTGGTAAGTTTCTATAACCAGTTTCTTCAAAGCAAGCCATTAGTAGTAGCCATTAGGCAACTGCCAGGACTCCAAGGCCAAGGCACATGTGGTTACGTACTAGTTAGTAACACATTCCCACTACATTTCTGTATAATTTATCTATCATTTAATGGGATCAATACATCAAAAGTGTAAAAAAAAACATAAAGGTCCAAGTAAAAAGTTTCACACATTAAATCCCCCTATAGCTGCAGGCTCTACAACCCCATAAACAGTCAAACAACAATTAAAAGCATATCTCTATGATATATTTTTTTAAAAGATTTATTTTATTTATTGGAAAGTCAGATATACAGAGAGAAGGAGAGACAGAGAGGAAGATCTTCCGTCTGATGATTCACTCCCTAGATGAGCACAATGGCCGATGCTATGAGGGGCCGAAGCCAGGATCCAGGAACTTCTTCCCGGTATCCCACGTGGATGCAGGGTCCCAAAGCTTTGGGCCATCCTGGACTGCTTTCCCAGGCCACAAGCAGGGAGCTGGATGGGAAGTAGAGATCCCGAGATTAGAACCAGCACCCATATGGGATCCCGGTGCATTCAAGGCAAGGACTTCAGCCATTAGGCCATGCTGTCGGGGCCCCAAATCTCTAGGATATTAATAAAAGCACCCTGTCATTCCTTTAGCCAAAAAAATTGTAGAAGTCGCTAAAACAGACACATTTTCTATGCTCCAAAGAATTGCAATGATGGGCTACCTTTTAAGGTCACAATAAATTTATCTATTGCCTTAGCAGTCAGCTAATACTCCCATCCGTTGCATTAATTTCTAGAATACATATCAAGCCATTTCCCAGAAGGCATGCTACATGTCTCGGCCAGATTCTGGGGCAATCGTTAGGCACACAATAATGTGCCAGAAAAGGCATGGGCTTAATTGGACTCCTGTGTTTAAATTGTTAAAGGCCCACTCACCAAGACATTATCAGCAACATTAACTCCCCGGTTCACATTGGTTACAAAATCCATCTCACAGGGGCACAAACCAACAATGCCTTGATAGAGTACAGAATTTTTAGCAGGGTGGCTGGGTGTTCATGCAAAAAGGGGGTGAAACCGCATTGAGGTGGTTGGAGAGACATCCGCCAGGTTCTGCATTGCAGGTGGAAGCTTCATGAAACCTTGCCAACAGGGAGCTGTTCTTTTCACACCGTCGTGTCAGCCATGCCCACTGCACAGATCCCAGCACTCTATCGGTTGACAGAGTCAGCTTTAGTGTATCCACAGATCCAGGAACATGCTGTTAGCTTGGCCAGGAGAGTGATCCAAACTTTTCTACTTTCCATGCACTGATGAGGCTCTCAACATCTCTTGCTGGCCTAGGTGAGCAGGCTGCCATGTCCCCTTGGTCATCTTGGAATGCTGTCCACTATACAGGTATTAGCAACTGTGAGGAGTAGGTGTGGTCCAAAGTTTGACCGTACGCCTTGTGATTTTCCCTGTGGCTTGGATCTGAGTCTAGCATTACAGTTGGGGAGTCCCCTAAGAAATCTTGTGTGGAGTTACCTCAGACTCCATTCCTGTGTGTTCCAGCCAGTGCAGTGTCAGGTTTGGTTTGTTACCTGCAACAAAGCCAGTGCACAAGCCAGTGGATGCAGCTGCGCGGTCAGCCTCAACCTGTTTCTCTCATGAATCAAAGCAAGAGATGCCGTATACCAACCCACCTGCCTGCCACAGATATGGTATATATGTATACAAGCAGGATGTCGTGACGGCCTATTTGGGGATGACCCTTAATAACTCCCACCAGGGCGGCTGCCCAGACTAACATGGCTGGGGTCCAAATCCTGGCACTGCTACCTAACTCCATTGGCCTGCCCCCATTCTGGCTCTTAGGAGCACTAGCAGCTACTGGAGTCCTGTCTGACCTGACCCACCACCAGACCCAGGCCACACACATAGCACTGGATGGACACTGTAGCTGTGCCCAGCCTGGTCTGCTCATAGCCTCAGCTCTCATAATCATCAGTGGGAGTTGAGCCCAGAAGGGGAGTCCCCAGAGTTCCTCTAACTCAGGTCTTGCTGCCAGATGCTTTCACCCAGCCTGGTATGGCAAACCCACAACCTCAGAGATCAAAGCCAGGAATTACAGCTTAGTCTGGCAAGGCATGGCTTACACCCTGTCCTGGCTCTTATACTTCTCACCAGAAGTTACAATTCTTAGTGGAATTCCTCAACTTTCAATACCAGGCCTGCTACCAGCACTGAATTCCATGCATGCTGGTAGGTGTGGAGGCTCTCTTGAGATTATATGCCCTCAGTACCAGCACTTGGATGTGCTGGAAGGCACTGCCCTCAGGCTCGACCGCGTTACCTCCCAGTCTCAGGTTCCAAAAGTGTTATGTGGCTTCAAGGGATTAGAACAGGCATACATATGGGATTCTGGCATGTGCAATACAAGGATGTTAACCACCATGTTATAAATTCGGGCAGTAAACATGTTTTAAAATACTTCAAGAGAATAGAGAAAGAAAGAGGAGTCTTTAATAATTAGACATGTGTTAAATGAACCCAACATACAGACTCTCAATAACATAAGCCATCCTCTGCTGCTTTCCCAGCCATCCACAGGGAGCTGGATTGTAAGTGGTGACAGGATGAGTCCAGATCCCCAAGCAGCTCCACTGGGACCTGGCCTGTCACTTGCACTGCCATGTCCCTGAGTCCCCCTCTGAAGCCTCCATCTGGAAGGGAGAAATGCAACAGGCAGCAGGTCCAGACTCCTCACAAACAGGAGAGGCTGACCCCACAGTGAAGGGACTACCTGAAGAGATGACCTGAACCTGCATCTTCCCACCGACCCCCGCTCCTTTCTTCTCTTTCCTGATCTGATCCAATCCCAAGGCAGTCCCTGATGCACTTGTGGGCTTAGTCCCATCACTCTGATGTAATCTGCATCCCCACCCTACAGGTAGGGTCTGATAAAAGGCACAGTCCATGTGGGCTTGGCTCACTCGCACTCTCTGCTAACCAGCCAGGAGGCCCAGGCTTGTCCTGCTGGGAAGGCAGCAATGGCGCTCCTTCCTTCCTGCGTGGAAGAGCCCTGGCTCAGTCTGGAGCCCCACATGCCTCTGGGCCTGAACCCAGAACAGGCCTGGGCCTGGGCCCTCGACAACTTTGATGCGCTGTGCAGCCGCTCAAGCCAGTGCCTCCAGTCCTGCACAGACATGACCTCAAAAGCCAGAGTCCTGCGTCGTGAGGCTTATGCCAGCCTTGGAGGCAGAGCCACTGTCGCCGTCCAACGCGGACAGAAGCGCTGCCTGGACCCGGATGTGCAGGAGCTAATGACCGAGACCACGAGGACACTCAGACTTCTCACCAGGCCCAGTGGAGGCTGACCCAGCCAGCGGATGCCAGAGCCGACGGAGGAAGAGAGAACCAGGCCCAGAGCGAGCCCTGGAGCTCCGGCCGCCCCTGGAAGATGCTGAAAACTGAGGCCTTCATCTGCGAGCAGCCTGGAAAGGAATAGAGCCCCATCCTGCATCACAGCCCACAGCAAGCCCCTCTCCAACCTGCAGCCTGGATGGAGCCCAAAGCAGCAAGGTGGGCCTCACACACTGTCTGTCCCTGGGCGCTTAGGTGCTGGAACTGCGCCCTGCACACCCAGGAGCCAAGACCTCTCTGCATGAAGCTCTCTCATGGGATGCATCTCCTTCAAGTGACTCAGAGACTGTGCCATCAGAAAGTCTTTCTTCATGGAGCTAAGAGAACACTAAGGAACTTTACAACTTGGAGTTGTCATGCTTCTTATTGTAATTGCATGTAACGATTAAAGGCTTTGCCCTCATTCTCTGTGTGATTGGTCTTAGTGGGTTGATGTCAGGATTGGAAGCTGAATACAGGTGAACATGGGTGGGAGGGATGATGGATTAACAGGAAGCAGCTGGAAACATTGACTCTAGTTCCAGAGGGTCCCATTTCTTCATGGAGATGCTCCATAGCAGGAAACTAAACCTTGCATGTTGGAGGTTAGAAGAGGCAGAGTGAATGGGGAGGGCTCATGAGGAGGCAACTCTTGAGGCGGTTCCTCAATCAGAAGGCTTTGAATCCTGTCCAGAGTCACCAGAGCGGGAGGAGGCTGTGGGTGCGGGCCTGGCTCGGGCTCTGCAGTTCTGCTGCCTTCTCTGTGGGAGGACAGGGGCTTCTGTGGGGTGGTGGGTGGCAGGTCCCAGGTGCAGGGTGCTGTGCACTCTAGGGAGCGGTCAGGTGTTTGAGGTTTCCCCATGGAGAGTTCTGGGGAGTGTGGAGAACAGGTCAAACTCTGGGCTGCACCAGAACTTTGGAAGTTGAAATAAGCAGTCAGCGGCAAGGGGTGGGCAGAGTCTGACCTGATAGGTTCCAAGAACACAGGGAAAGAGATGTCTGGAAATTTTTGTATTTTGCCGGGATGACTTTAAAAAAAAAAAAATTAATTAATTAATTAATTGACTGGTTTTTTTTTTTTTTTTTTTGAGATAAATAGGGGAAGCAAGGAACTCTAGGTCACGACATGCATTCCCAGCCTGCAGGCTGCAGATTGCCTGGGGAAGGAGGTCTGGGGATGTGCTGACTTGGGAGAAGCTGAGGACATATTTGACAGGGAAGGAATGACCTCTGTGGTCTTCTACACACTGGGCCTCTACACTCTCAGGGAGGCAAGGGAGCTGAGCTGGAGCGGTTTAGAGAGGGAACACCAGAGGGCGTGTCTGGGTCAGGCCAAGTTACCTCCCATGTGAGATTTGGTTGGGCTAAACAGTATTGGTTCCTGCCCACTGGCACACACCAAAGCTTGGGCTGGCGTCATGATTGGCTGAGCTAGATCTCAGTACCTTCCTGCGAGTGTTAGAGCAGCTGGTGGGCCATGAGAGGCTGGGCTGAGCACCCCGCAGAATGTGAGAGAAGTGGATGTGGGGGCAGATTCTGCTGGGGAATTGTGGGCTTGCCTCTGTGGGACTGCAACATCCACCAGTTTACCAGGAGAGCTGGGGGCAGAGAGTGAAGAGTCAAGCCAGGCTGGAAGCCACCTGTCACAGAAAACAGAGCTGGGGAAGGCCAGGTGAGGCCAGACGACAGCACTGGCAGACACGTGGCAGGCACATGAAAGGGCCAGCACTGAGGGCAGACCACACCAGACAGGGCCACCACATTCCAAAGTATGCGTGATATCCATTGTTGGGAGCAAGTCTGGTAGGAGAACTTGGGGAAACTTCCCTACTAGGCTGCAGTTCCTGCTGGGGAGCATAAGAACCAGGGCTGAGGGCGAACCGAGCCAGACATCGCTACAGCAGTCATCAGAATCTGTGTGGATCCAGTCTAGGGACAGGCTGGGCTGGGCCAGGCCTCAGCACCCACTGATGCACACAAGAGCCGGAATGGATGTGGAACAGGCTGAGTTAGGTTGCAGCACCCTCTGGTTCACATGAGTCAAGATCTGGGGGAGGACCAGACTGCGCTAGGCTGTAGCACCCATTGATGAGGGCTAGAATGGGTGCGGGCCATTGGGCTCGGCCACATTACATGCCAGTGAGTGCCAGGACTGGGGACTGACAATGTCAGTCTGGGCAGCAGCACCTGCTGGGACCCATGAGTCTGTAGCTGGGAGCAGACTGGTAGGGGAACTTGGGGGAACTCCTGCTAGGCACAGTTCTTCCTGGTGAATACAAGAGGTGGGACTGGGAGCAGGCCACGCGAGTTTGGGTTGCAGCACACATTGGCATATGTGTGAGCTTGATCTGGGAGCAGGCCAGGCAGAGGTAGCATGAACGAGAGCCAGGACAGGGTGCAGACCAGGCCAGGCTGCATCACAACACCGGCCAGTCCACATGAGGGCAGTTGCTAGGTGTGGACCCGTCTGGGCTCGACTGCTTCACCTGCTTGTCAGAGCCCAGATGTTGGGATCAGACCATTGCTGTGTGGGCTGTGGCACAGGACCCAGGACTGGGAATGGGCCTGGTAGGGGAACTTGAGGGACTACCTTGCTGGGCTGCTGTTCCCATGGGTGAGTATGAGAGCTGGTAATATCCTCAGAAAATAGTTCCCCACGTGAGGGTTCTCTACAGGGACATCAATGACCGACCCTTGTTCCCAGAGGCTGATGTAGTTTGATAGCAAAGTGTTCACCACTTTCCCACTTTTCCATGGTTGAACAAAAGGAAAAAAATATGAAACATTTGTTGTACCTATTTTATTCCATACTTGACCCCAACCACCCTAATCAGAGGCCCACAGGGAAAGGCCTCCCTCTCAGTTTGTTAATAACAGTAAAAGAAAAATAGATGGAATTGCAAAGAAAAAAAAAAAAACATGACAAGGGCCTGGTGGCATGGCCTAGTGGCTAAAGTCCTCATCTTGAATGCTCTGGGATCCCATATGGGCGCTGAGTTCTAATCTCGGGATCTCTACTTCCCATCCAGCTCCCTGCTTGTGGCCTGGGAAAGCAGTTCAGGATGGCCCAAAGCTTTGGGACCCTGCATCCACGTGGGATACCGGGAAGAAGTTCCTGGATCCTGGCTTCGGCCCCTCATAGCATCGGCCATTGTGCTCATCTAGGGAGTGAATCATCAGACGGAAGATCTTCCTCTCTGTCTCTCCTTCTCTCTGTATATCTGACTTTCCAATAAATGAAATAAATCTTTAAAAAAATATATCATAGAGATCCAATAAATAAAATAAATCTTTAAAAAAATATATCATAGAGATATGCTTTTAATTGTTGTTTGACTGTTTATGGGGTTGTAGAGCCTGCAGCTGTAGGGGGATTTAATGTGTGAAATTTTTTATTTGGACCTTTATGTTTTTTTCTCCCTTTTGATGTATTGATCCCATTAAATGATAGATAAATTATACAGAAATGTAGTGGGAATGTGTTACTAACTAGTACGTAACCACATGTGCCTTGGCCTTGGAGTCCTGGCAGTTGCCTAATGGCTACTACTAATGGCTTGCTTTGAAGAAACTGGTTATAGAAACTTACCAAATTATCCTTAAGAGCACCTGATTGACCATGAAGAAAACAATTAATTATTCAAACATCTGCATGCTGGTTTAATCCTGAGTAAAAGATAGAAATATCGAATCCGGGCCCGGCGCGGTGGCGCAGTGGTTAAGGACCTCGCCTTGCACGCCTGGGATCCCGTATGGGCGCTGGTTCTAATCCCGGCAGCCCCGCTTCCCATCCAGCTCCCTGCCTGTGGCCCAGGAAAGCAGCCCAGGACGGCCCAAAGCTTTGGGACCCTGCACCTGCGTGGGAGACCCAGAAGAGGCTTCTGGCTTCGGATCGGCATAGCATCGGCCATTGCGATCACTTGGGGAGTGAATCATCGGACAGAAGATCTTCCTCTCTGTCTCTCCTCTCTGTATATCCGCCTTTCCAACAAAACATAATAAAAAATAAATCTTAAAAAAAAGAAATATTGAATTCTGTGCAGATGTGTGTGACGTGTCTGAGTAAATAAAATGGCAGCTTCTTGAGCTGTTAACAGGTGGCACAAAATGACAGTGTCTGTGTTTCTTTGTTTTGCCAATCCACACACCCTTCTCCAGCTCCGAGCTTGACTAGAGTTGGCCTACAGCAATAGAGCTTGGAGAGATTTTCTCAACCCTGGAGCAATGAGCCAATAATGTCTTAGGACTATCAAAGCCACCCCAGTAACATCCTTGGAACACTCTTCCCAACAGCAGGGTCTCAAAGAAGACACTAAATCACTATCCTCGATTCCCGGATGAGATGCAGTATGACAGCAAGGAATGGCACCCAAGGGCTCCCCTGGGGAACAGAGAGAAGTGTGAAACATCTCTCCCACCCACTTTCCTCCCTTCCTGACCAACACCACCAATAATCAGAGCACCACATGGCAATGTATCCCTCTCAATACGTAAACAGTATCACAAGGGAAATAAAAAGAATTGCTCAAAGCAGCAAATACCAAAAAGTGAGGCACTTATTTTTAAGAAAATTCCATAGAAAGGATCCAAAAACAAATCCAAAAACTATTCGACGTTTTAAATTAAAAAAAAAAAACCATTGACAAGTTTTTTGCATTATAGCCCTTTCTCAGAATGAATCTTTAATTTTAAAAATTTTTCTTCATTTTTATTGGAAAGTCTGACATACAGAGAGGAAAATCTTCCATCTGTTGATTCACTCCAAGGGCCCCAACAGCCGGAGCTGAGCCCATCTGTAGCCAGGAGCCAGCAGCTTCTGCTGAGTCAGCCAGTGGGTGCCAAATCCTGAGAACTTGGGTCATTCTCTGCTGCTTTCCCAGCCATCCACAGGGAGCTGGATTGTAAGTGGTGACAGGATGAGTCCAGATCCCCAAGCAGCTCCACTGGGACCTGGCCTGTCACTTGCACTGCCATGTCCCTGAGTCCCCCTCTGAAGCCTCCATCTGGAAGGGAGAAATGCAACAGGCAGCAGGTCCAGACTCCTCACAAACAGGAGAGGCTGACCCCACAGTGAAGGGACTACCTGAAGAGATGACCTGAACCTGCATCTTCCCACCGACCCCCGCTCCTTTCTTCTCTTTCCTGATCTGATCCAATCCCAAGGCAGTCCCTGATGCACTTGTGGGCTTAGTCCCATCACTCTGATGTAGTAATCTGCATCCCCACCCTACAGGTAGGGTCTGATAAAAGGCACAGTCCATGTGGGCTTGGCTCACTCGCACTCTCTGCTAACCAGCCAGGAGGCCCAGGCTTGTCCTGCTGGGAAGGCAGCAATGGCGCTCCTTCCTTCCTGCGTGGAAGAGCCCTGGCTCAGTCTGGAGCCCCACATGCCTCTGGGCCTGAACCCAGAACAGGCCTGGGCCTGGGCCCTCGACAACTTTGATGCGCTGTGCAGCCGCTCAAGCCAGTGCCTCCAGTCCTGCACAGACATGACCTCAAAAGCCAGAGTCCTGCGTCGTGAGGCTTATGCCAGCCTTGGAGGCAGAGCCACTGTCGCCGTCCAACGCGGACAGAAGCGCTGCCTGGACCCGGATGTGCAGGAGCTAATGACCGAGACCACCGAGGACACTCAGACTTCTCACCAGGCCCAGTGGAGGCTGACCCAGCCAGCGGATGCCAGAGCCGACGGAGGAAGAGAGAACCAGGCCCAGAGCGAGCCCTGGAGCTCCGGCCGCCCCTGGAAGATGCTGAAAACTGAGGCCTTCATCTGCGAGCAGCCTGGAAAGGAATAGAGCCCCATCCTGCATCACAGCCCACAGCAAGCCCCTCTCCAACCTGCAGCCTGGATGGAGCCCAAAGCAGCAAGGTGGGCCTCACACACTGTCTGTCCCTGGGCGCTTAGGTGCTGGAACTGCGCCCTGCACACCCAGGAGCCAAGACCTCTCTGCATGAAGCTCTCTCATGGGATGCATCTCCTTCAAGTGACTCAGAGACTGTGCCATCAGAAAGTCTTTCTTCATGGAGCTAAGAGAACACTAAGGAACTTTACAACTTGGAGTTGTCATGCTTCTTATTGTAATTGCATGTAACGATTAAAGGCTTTGCCCTTATTCTCTGTGTGATTGGTCTTAGTGGGTTGATGTCAGGATTGGAAGCTGAATACAGGTGAACATGGGTGGGAGGGATGATGGATTAACAGGAAGCAGCTGGCAACACATTGACTCTAGTTCCAGAGGGTCCCATTTCTTCATGGAGATGCTCCGTAGCAGGAAACTAAACCTTGCATGTTGGAGGTTAGAAGAGGCAGAGTGAATGGGGAGGGCTCATGAGGAGGCGACTCTTGAGGCGGTTCCTCAATCAGAAGGCTTTGAATCCTGTCCAGAGTCACCAGAGCGGGAGGAGGCTGTGGGTGCGGGCCTGGCTTGGGCTCTGCAGTTCTGCTGCCTTCTCTGTGGGAGGACAGGGGCTTCTGTGGGGTGGTGGGTGGCAGGTCCCAGGTGCAGGGTGCTGTGCACTCTAGGGAGCGGTCAGGTGTTTGAGGTTTCCCTACGGTGAGTTCTGGGGAGTGTGGAGAACAGGTCAAACTCTGGGCTGCACCAGAACTTTGGAAGTTGAAATAAGCAGTCAGCGGCAAGGGGTGGGCAGAGTCTGACCTGATAGGTTCCAAGAACACAGGGAAAGAGATGTCTGGAAATCTTTGTATTTTGCCGGGATGACTTTTTAAAAAAAAATTTAATTAATTAATTGACTTGACTTTTTTTTTTTTTTTTGAGATAAATAGGGGAAGCAAGGAACTCTAGGTCACGACATGCATTCCCAGCCTGCAGGCTGCAGATTGCCTGGGGAAGGAGGTCTGGGGATGTGCTGACTTGGGAGAAGCTGAGGACATATTTGACAGGGAAGGAATGACCTCTGTGGTCTTCTACACACTGGGCCTCTACACTCTCAGGGAGGCAAGGGAGCTGAGCTGGAGCGGTTTAGAGAGGGAACACCAGAGGGCGTGTCTGGATCAGGCCAAGTTACCTCCCCTGTGAGATTTGGTGGGGCTAAACAATATTGGTTCCTGCCCACTGGCACACACCAAAGCTTGGGCTGGCGTCATGACTGGCTGAGCTAGGTCTCAGTACCTTCCTGCGAGTGTTAGAGCAGCTGGTGGGCCATGAGAGGCTGGGCTGAGCACCCCCCAGAATGTGAGAGAAGTGGATGTGGGGGCAGATTCTGCTGGGGAATTGTGGGCTTGCCTCTGTGGGACTGCAACATCCACCAGTTTACCAGGAGAGCTGGGGGCAGAGAGTGAAGAGTCAAGCCAGGCTGGAAGCCACCTGTCACAGAAAACAGAGCTGGGGAAGGCCAGGTGGGGCCAGAAGACAGCACTGGCAGACACATGAAAGGGCCAGCACTGAGGGCGGACCACGCCAGACAGGGCCACCACATTCCCAAGTATGCGTGATATCCATGGTTGGGAGCAAGCCTGGTAGGAGAACTTGGGGAAACTTCCCTACTAGGCTGCAGTTCCTGCTGGGGAGCATAAGAACCAGGGCTGAGGGCGAACCGAGCCAGACAGCGCTACAGCAGTCATCAGAATCTGTGTGGATCCAGTCTAGGGACAGGCTGGGCTGGGCCAGGCCTCAGCACCCACTGGTGCACACAAGAGCCAGAATGGATGTGGAACAGGCTGAGTTAGGTTGCAGCACCCTCTGGTTCACATGAGTCAAGATCTGGGGGAGGACTAGACTGAGCTAGGCTGTAGCACCCATTGATGAGAGCTAGAATGGGTGCGGGCCATTGGGCTCGGCCACATTACATGCCAGTGAGTGCCAGGACTGGGGACTGACAATGTCAGTCTGGGCAGCAGTACCTGCTGGGACCTGTGCGTCTGTAGCTGGGAGCAGACTGGTAGGGGAACTTGGGGGAACTCCTGCTAGGCACAGTTCTTCCTGGTGAATACAAGAGGTGGGACTGGGAGCAGGCCACGCGAGTTTGGGTTGCAGCACACATTGGCATATGTGTGAGCTTGATCTGGGAGCAGGCCAGGCAGAGGTAGCATGAACGAGAGCCAGGACAGGGTGCAGACCAGGCCAGGCTGCATCACAACACCGGCCAGTCCACATGAGGGCAGTTGCTAGGCGTGGACCCGTCTGGGCTCGACTGCTTCACCTGCTTGTCAGAGCCCAGACGTGGGGTCAGACCATCGCTGTCTGGGCTGTGGCACAGGACCCAGGACTGGGAATGGGCCTGGTAGGGGAACTTGAAGGACTACCTTGCTGGGCTGCTGTTTCCATGGGTGAGTATGAGAGCTGGTAATATCCTCAGAAAATAGTTCCCCACGTGAGGGTTCTCTACAGGGACATCAATGACCGACCCTTGTTCCCAGAGGCTGATGTAGTTTGATACCAAAGTGTTCACCACTTTCCCACTTTTCCATGGTTGAACAAGAGGAAAAAAATGTGAAACATTTGTTGCACTCATTTTATCCCACACTTGACCCCCAACCACCCTAATCAGAGGCCCACATGGAAAGGCCTCCCTCTCAGTTTGTTAATAACAGTGAAAGAAAAATAGATAGAATTACAAAGGAAAAAAAAACATGACAAGGGCCTGGTGGCATGGCCTAGTGGCTAAAGTTCTTGCCTTGAATGGGCGCTGGTTCTAATCTCGGGAGCTCCACTTCCCATCTAGCTCCATGCTTGTGGCCTGGGAAAGCAGTTGAGGATGGCCCAAAGCTTTGGGACCCTGCAGCTGTGTGGGATACCGGGAAGAAGTTCCTGGATCCTGGCTTCGGCCCTTCATGGCATCGGCCATTGTGCTCACCTAGGGAGTGAATCATCAGACGGAAGATCTTCCTCTCTGTCTCTCCTTCTCTCTGTATATCTGACTTTCCAATAAATAAAATAAATCTTTTAAAAATATATATCATAGAGATCCAATAAATAAAATAAATCTTTTAAAAATATATATCATAGAGATAAGCTTTTAATTGTTGTTTGACTGTTTATGGGGTTGTAGAGCCTGCAGCTGTAGGGGGATTTAATGTGTGAAACTTTTTACTTGGACCTTTATGGTTTTTTTTCCCTTTTGATGTATTGATCCCATTAAATGATAGATAAATTATACAGAAATGTAGTGGGAATGTGTTACTAACTAGGACGTAACCACATGTGCCTTGGCCTTGTAGTCCTGGCAGTTGCCTAATAGCTACTACTAATGGCTTGCTTTGAAGAAACTGGTTATAGAAACTTACCAAATTATCCTTAAGAGCACCTGATTGACCGTGAAGAAAACAATTATTCAAACATCTGCATACTGGTTTAATCCTGAGTAAAAGATAGAAATATCGAATTCGGGCCCGGCGCGGTGGCGCAGTGGTTAAGGACCTCGCCTTGCACGCCTGGGATCCCATATGGGCGCCAGTTCTAATCCCGGCAGCCCCGCTTCCCTTCCAGCTCCCTGCCTGTGGCCCAGGAAAGCAGTCCAGGACGGCCCAAAGCTTTGGGACCCTGCACCTGCGTGGGAGACCCAGAAGAGGCTTCTGGCTTTGGATCGGCATAGCATCGGCCATTGCGCTCACTTGGGGAGTGAATCATCGGACAGAAGATCTTCCTCTCTGTCTCTCCTCTCTGTATATCTGCCTTTCCAACAAAACATAATAAAAAATAAATCTTTAAAAAAAAAAGAAATATTGAATTCTGTGCAGATGTGTGTGACGTGTCTGAGTAAATAAAATGGTAGCTTCTTGAGCTGTTAACAGGTGGCACAAAATGACAGTGTCTGTGTTTCTTTGTTTTGCCAATCCACACACCCTTCTCCAGCTCCGAGCTTGACTAGAGTTGGCCTACAGCAATAGAGCTTGGAGAGATTTTCTCAACCCTGGAGCAATGAGCCAATAATGTCTTAGGACTATCAAAGCCACCCCAGTAACATCCTTGGAACACTCTTCCCAACATCAGGGTCTCAAAGAAGACACTAAATCACTATCCTCGATTCCCGGATGAGATGCAGTATGACAGCAAGGAATGGCACCCAAGGGCTCCCCTGGGGAACAGAGAGAAGTGTGAAACATCTCTCCCACCCACTTTCCTCCCTTCCTGACCAACACCACCAATAATCAGAGCACCACATGGCAATGTATCCCTCTCAATACGTAAACAGTATCACAAGGGAAATAAAAAGAATTGCTCAAAGCAGCAAATACCAAAAAGTGAGGCACTTATTTTTAAGAAAATTCCATAGAAAGGATCCAAAAACAAATCCAAAAACTATTTGACGTTTTAAATTAAAAAAAAAAAATAACAACAACCATTGACAAGTTTTTTGCATTATAGCCCTTTCTCAGAATGAATCTTTAATTTTAAAAATTTTTCTTCATTTTTATTGGAAAGTCTGACATACAGAGAGGAAAATCTTCCATCTGTTGATTCACTCCAAGGGCCCCAACAGCCGGAGCTGAGCCCATCTGTAGCCAGGAGCCAGCAGCTTCTGCTGAGTCAGCCAGTGGGTGCCAAATCCTGAGAACTTGGGTCATTCTCTGCTGCTTTCCCAGCCATCCACAGGGAGCTGGATCGTAAGTGGTGACAGGATGAGTCCAGATCCCCAAGCAGCTCCACTGGGACCTGGCCTGTCACTTGCACTGCCATGTCCCTGAGTCCCCCTCTGAAGCCTCCATCTGGAAGGGAGAAATGCAACAGGCAGCACGTCCAGACTCCTCACAAACAGGAGAGGCTGACCCCACAGTGAAGGGATTACCTGAAGAGATGACCTGAACCTGCATCTTCCCACCGACCCCCGCTCCTTTCTTCTCTTTCCTGATCTGATCCAATCCCAAGGCAGTCCCTGATGCACTTGTGGGCTTAGTCCCATCACTCTAATGTAGTAATCTGCATCCCCACCCTACAGGTAGGGTCTGATAAAAGGCACAGTCCATGTGGGCTTGGCTCACTCGCACTCTCTGCTAACCAGCCAGGAGGCCCAGGCTTGTCCTGCTGGGAAGGCAACAATGGCGCTCCTTCCTTCCTGCGTGGAAGAGCCCTGGCTCAGTCTGGAGCCCCACATGCCTCTGGGCCTGAACCCAGAACAGGCCTGGGCCTGGGCCCTCGACAACTTTGATGCGCTGTGCAGCCGCTCAAGCCAGTGCCTCCAGTCCTGCACAGACATGACCTCAAAAGCCAGAGTCCTGCGTCGTGAGGCTTATGCCAGCCTTGGAGGCAGAGCCACTGTCGCCGTCCAACGCGGACAGAAGCGCTGCCTGGACCCGGATGTGCAGGAGCTAATGACCGAGACCACCGAGGACACTCAGACTTCTCACCAGGCCCAGTGGAGGCTGATCCAGCCAGCGGATGCCAGAGCCGACGGAGGAAGAGAGAACCAGGCCCAGAGCGAGCCCTGGAGCTCCGGCCGCCCCTGGAAGATGCTGAAAACTGAGGCCTTCATCTGCGAGCAGCCTGGAAAGGAATAGAGCCCCATCCTGCATCACAGCCCACAGCAAGCCCCTCTCCAACCTGCAGCCTGGATGGAGCCCAAAGCAGCAAGGTGGGCCTCACACACTGTCTGTCCCTGGGCGCTTAGGTGCTGGAACTGCGCCCTGCACACCCAGGAGCCAAGACCTCTCTGCATGAAGCTCTCTCATGGGATGCATCTCCTTCAAGTGACTCAGAGACTGTGCCATCAGAAAGTCTTTCTTCATGGAGTTAACAGAACACTAAGGAACTTTACAACTTGGAGTTGTCATGCTTCTTATTGTAATTGCATGTAACGATTAAAGACTTTGCCCTTATTCTCTGTGTGATTGGTCTTAGTGGGTTGATGTCAGGATTGGAAGCTGAATACAGGTGAACATGGGTGGGAGGGATGATGGATTAACAGGAAGCAGCTGTGCCAAGGGCGACCCATTCTTCTGAGCTGGAGACATTGACTCTAGTTCCAGAGGGTCCCATTTCTTCATGGAGATGCTCCGTAGCAGGAAACTAAACCTTGCATGTTGGAGGTTAGAAGAGGCAGAGTGAATGGGGAGGGCTCATGAGGAGGCGACTCTTGAGGCGGTTCCTCAATCAGAAGGCTTTGAATCCTGTCCAGAGTCACCAGAGCGGGAGGAGGCTGTGGGTGCGGGCCTGGCTTGGGCTCTGCAGTTCTGCTGCCTTCTCTGTGGGAGGACAGGGGCTTCTGTGGGGTGGTGGGTGGCAGGTCCCAGGTGCAGGGTGCTGTGCACTCTAGGGAGCGGTCAGGTGTTTGAGGTTTCCCCATGGAGAGTTCTGGGGAGTGTGGAGAACAGGTCAAACTCTGGGCTGCACCAGAACTTTGGAAGTTGAAATAAGCAGTCAGCGGCAAGGGGTGGGCAGAGTCTGACCTGATAGGTTCCAAGAACACAGGGAAAGAGATGTCTGGAAATTTTTGTATTTTGCCGGGATGACTTTTAAAAAAAAAATTTAATTAATTAATTGACTGGTTGTTTTTTTTTTTTTTTTGAGATAAATAGGGGAAGCAAGGAACTCTAGGTCACGACATGCATTCCCAGCCTGCAGGCTGCAGATTGCCTGGGGAAGGAGGTCTGGGGATGTGCTGACTTGGGAGAAGCTGAGGACATATTTGACAGGGAAGGAATGACCTCTGTGGTCTTCTACACACTGGGCCTCTACACTCTCAGGGAGGCAAGGGAGCTGAGCTGGAGCGGTTTAGAGAGGGAACACCAGAGGGCGTGTCTGGGTCAGGCCAAGTTACCTCCCATGTGAGATTTGGTTGGGCTAAACAGTATTGGTTCCTGCCCACTGGCACACACCAAAGCTTGGGCTGGCGTCATGACTGGCTGAGCTAGGTCTCAGTACCTTCCTGCGAGTGTTAGAGCAGCTGGTGGGCCATGAGAGGCTGGGCTGAGCACCCCCCAGAATGTGAGAGAAGTGGATGTGGGGGCAGATTCTGCTGGGGAATTGTGGGCTTGCCTCTGTGGGACTGCAACATCCACCAGTTTACCAGGAGAGCTGGGGGCAGAGAGTGAAGAGTCAAGCCAGGCTGGAAGCCACCTGTCACAGAAAACAGAGCTGGGGAAGGCCAGGTGGGGCCAGAAGACAGCACCTGACTGGCAGACACGTGGCAGGCACATGAAAGGGCCAGCACTGAGGGCGGACCACGCCAGACAGGGCCACTACATCCCTGTCCCGTGCAGAAAGAACCCACCCAGCAGCTTGTTAGGGCAGTATCTCTACACGGGTGCACCTGCATGCCAACCTTCAGCCCTCAGGCAAGACAAGCCACTCAGAGGAGCAGGTGGCTTTAGCACCACGGTAAACACACACCTGATGGTTTTACACAGAAATGAAGCTGCAGCCTAGCACTGTGTCTGCAGCTGCTGTCCCGACTGGGACAGGTTTTTGGTGTCACACAGTATCATAATTGGTGATGAACTTATGAACAAAGAGAAAGAGAGAAAGAAGAAACCAGCAAGACAGCATGCATTTTATATTGAAGTTTACTTACCACAAAATAATACCACTGGCTTCAGTTAGAAAAGCACATATAAAATACAAAACCAATGTAAAGTTGCTTCTACATTGAAACCTGGTAGTAAGTAAGCTCAGCAGGAGAATGAGAAATGTACATGCCTACACATTACACATCAAGTGCAGAGCTGAGAAAGGACAGAATACAAGCTAAGTCTGTGTCCCCTAGCTCCAAAAGTCATGTGTGGGTGAGGGTCTCACCAAGGGCCTCTATCTAACCCACCCCTCATCTGAGAGGAACTTAAGGTGCAGGTCCAACCTTGCATTAACTGCAAAGCTTCCAAAGAACATCCGGGTCTCACTCTACAAGAATAACTATGCCACAGTTACTGTGAGGTTAGAACCTCACTTTAGAAGGAACTTAACCAGTACAGACTGACCGACAAAAAAAGATACATATTTTCTATATATGTCATATATCTATTTGACAACACAGTCCCTTCATCCCAGTTGCACGGCTCCGAGGGAGGCCAGGCCCCTAGTCGACCTCCTCAATGGTGGGGCCAGAGCCAGATCCAGAGCCGCCCTTGGGCCCGTGGGCACCAAAGCCCCCAGCGGCCCCGGGGCCAGCCGCACCCTGGTACAGGCCGCTGATGATGGGGTTGCACAGCTGCTCCAGCTCCTTGCGCTTGTGCTCAAACTCGTCCTTGTCGGCCAGGCTGTTGGCGTCCAGCCAGGCGATGACCTCCTGGCACTTGTCCAGCACCTTCCTTTTGTCGGCCTCGCTGATCTTGCCCTTGAGGCCGTCGTCCTCCACGGCGCTCTTCATGTTGAAGGCGTAGGACTCGAGGGCGTTCTTGGCCGCCACCCTGTCGCGCTGCACCTCGTCCTCGGCCTTGTACCTCTCGGCCTCCTGCACCATGCGCTCGATCTCCTCCTTGCTGAGCCGGCCCTTGTCGTTGGTGATGGTGATCTTGTTGGCCTTGCCGGTGCTCTTGTCGGTGGCGGTGACGTTGAGGATGCCGTTGGCGTCGATGTCGAAGGTCACCTCGATCTGGGGCACGCCCCGCGGCGCCGGCGGGATGCCGCTGAGCTCGAAGCGGCCCAGCAGGTTGTTGTCGCGCGTCATGGCGCGCTCGCCCTCGTACACCTGGATCAGCACGCCGGGCTGGTTGTCCGAGTAGGTGGTGAAGGTCTGCGTCTGCTTGGTGGGGATGGTGGAGTTGCGCTTGATGAGCGCCGTCATCACGCCGCCCGCCGTCTCCAGCCCCAGCGACAGCGGCGCCACGTCCAGCAGCAGCAGGTCCTGCACGTTCTCCGACTTGTCGCCCATCAGGATGGCCGCCTGCACGGCCGCGCCGTACGCCACCGCCTCGTCCGGGTTGATGCTCTTGTTGAGCTCGCGCCCGTTGAAGAAGTCCTGCAGCAGCTTCTGCACCTTGGGGATGCGCGTGGAGCCGCCCACCAGCACCAGGTCGTGGATCTGCGCCTTGTCCAGCTTGGCGTCGCGCAGCGCCTTCTCCACGGGCTCCAGCGTGCCGCGGAACAGGTCCGAGCACAGCTCCTCGAAGCGCGCCCGCGTGATGGACGTGTAGAAGTCGATGCCCTCGAAGAGCGAGTCGATCTCCAGGCTGGCCTGCGT
Source organism: Ochotona curzoniae (assembly GCF_017591425.1). Taxonomy (NCBI): domain Eukaryota; kingdom Metazoa; phylum Chordata; class Mammalia; order Lagomorpha; family Ochotonidae; genus Ochotona; species Ochotona curzoniae. Next base: position 1,393 of record NW_024466272.1, on the reverse strand, counting down.
GCTGGACGACAGGGTGCGCTTGGCCCGCTCGCACGCCGTGCGCAGCCGCCGCACCGCGCGCTTGTTCTGGCTGATGTCCTTCTTGTGCTTCCTCTTGAACTCCTCCACGAAGTGGCTCACCAGCCGGTTGTCGAAGTCCTCGCCGCCCAGGTGCGTGTCGCCCGCCGTGGCCTTCACCTCGAAGATGCCGTCGTCGATCGTCAGGATGGACACGTCGAACGTGCCCCCGCCCAGGTCGAAGATGAGCACGTTGCGCTCCCCCTTGCCCTTGCGGTCCAGCCCGTAGGCGATGGCGGCCGCCGTGGGCTCGTTGATGATCCGCAGCACGTTGAGGCCCGCGATCACGCCCGCGTCCTTGGTCGCCTGCCGCTGCGAGTCGTTGAAGTACGCCGGCACCGTGATCACCGCGTTGCTCACCGCCTGGCCCAGGTACGCCTCGGCGATCTCCTTCATCTTGGTCAGCACCATCGACGAGATCTCCTCCGGGTAGAACGCCTTGCTCTCGCCCTTGTAGCTCACCCGCACCTTGGGCTTGTCGCCCTCGCTCACCACCTGGAACGGCCAATGCTTCATGTCCGACTGCACCACCGGGTCGCCGAACTTGCGCCCGATCAGCCGCTTCGCGTCGAACACCGTGTTCTGCGGGTTCATGGCCACCTGGTTCTTGGCCGCGTCGCCGATCAGACGCTCCGTGTCCGTGAAGGCCACGTAGCTGGGCGTCGTGCGGTTGCCCTGGTCGTTGGCGATGATCTCCACCTTGCCGTGCTGGAACACGCCCACGCACGAGTAGGTCGTGCCCAGGTCGATGCCGATCGCCACCGTCTTGGCCATGCCGCCGCCTCGCTCTCGCCGCCTCTGCTCAGGGACCGGGAGTCGCGCTCGGGCTCGCGCCGGGGGAGATGCTCGCGGTGGCGCTGCTGGCCTCGGTCCGTCAGCCGCTGTCCGCCTGCTGTCCGCCTGCCTGCTGTCCGTCAGCCGCTGTCCGTCGGCTGTACGTCAGCTGCCCGGCAGGGCCGTGGGAGCGCAGTGGCCCCGCTCCGCCGGCCGCGGCCTTTATCCGTCGCGCCCGCACCCCGCCCCGCGCCTCCTCAGCCAATCAGCGAGCTCGGCCGGGCCGCCCGCTCGGGAAGCTTCCAGGCGTTTCTCCGGGCGCCCGGCCCTCGGGCTTCTGGCGGCCAATGGGAGCGCAGGGGGCCGTCCTTCGGCAGAAGTCTCCAGACGCTTCTGGGGTTCTCTGGAGCCTAGCCGAGGAGCCGCGGGGCGGGGGAGCGAGCGGGGCGGCGGCTGTGGACGGGCAGGGCGGCGGACGGGCGCTGTGGGCGCTGTGGGCGCGGGGCGGTGAGCGCCGAGGGAGGGACTGAAGTGGTTGGGCGGTGTCGGGTTGGAATGCGGG
>NW_024466271.1:0-2928 GCF_017591425.1 Ochotona curzoniae | reverse complement strand
CAGAAACAGATGCTAAGTTTTACCAGTGGGTCTCTTTATAAGCCTTCATGGCAGTAATCACTTTATTTTCCCCTTTCATGTTTCATTTTGATGTATTGTATTAATGGACTGTCTAGTCCATTGGTGTAGTTCCTGGAATAAAATCTGCATGTTCATGATGCAGAGATATCTTAATATAGAAGTAGAATCAGTTTGTTAACATTTTGTTTTATAGCTGTATATTGATAAGTGATATTAATCTGTGATTTTATTGTATGATTTTTCTATTTTTCCATTTTATTTTTTAACTATAAAGGAAAGACACAGAGAGAGGCATAAATTTTCCACCCAATGGTTTACTTCCCATATGACCACAGCAGCCTGGGCTGGGCCAGGCTGAAGCCAGGAGTCTGGAACTCCACTGAGTCTCCTACCTGTGTGGTAGAAGTTACCATCTAGTGCTTGCCAAACACATTAGCAGTGAGCTGGGTGTGAAGTGTAGTAGACAAAACTCAAACCAGGCTCTCTGAGATAGTATGTGTGCAGACATCCCAAGTAGTAGCTTAGCTTGCTGTGCCACAGCTCCCATCTAGCAAACAGTGTTTCCAAAACTTCTGTTTTCTGAAGCCTACTCATTCAATATGAGCTGCTGTAAAACAAACTTCTGTGGCTGTTCCATATATACTTCAGATGAGGTTAGAATATGTTTCATGAGGATAAAATTTTTGATATACATCTATAATTTCTAGGTTACTGATTACGTGGTAGTCTGTTAATATCTAATTTTACTCCTGTTAAGAGAGTGGAATCTTAAAAATCTTTCTATTGTATTTCTATCATATATGCTTCCATTTCTGATTTAGAACAGTGGTTGTGGTGGTTGCCTTGATACTTAGACCATGATCTTTTCCTTTTGTGATGCTGTTTATTGTAGTTTTTAAGATTTACCTATCTATTTGAAAGACAGTGATAGAGAAAAAGGTACTGTTCATCCTCTGGTTCACTTCTCAAGCAGCCTCAGTAGCCCTAGCCAGACCAGGTCAAAACCAAGAGCTGTGAACTTCATCTGGTCTTCCCCAAGTAGGAGATAATGATTCAATCATTGGGAAATGATTTACTGTTACGTTAGTCCTAGTACCATGGACACAGAATAACCAAGACCCAACTGGGACTTCAATATGGGATGTCAGGATCGTAAATAGCAGCTTCACACAGTGCACCATGTTGATTTTAATCATACCACCTAACTTACTGCCCACTAAGCAATAATAAGCTTGTTCCACTTTGTATTTCCTCTTATTCTTGTTTTTTTATTGATACTTTTTCAGAGCATCTGTTTTTAAAAAAATCCATGTCATCACCTCTGATTTTTGTCTTGTATCTATAATTTAATTTCCCCAGTTGTTTGTGGTTAAATGGCATTTAGTTGCTTATATGGACCCCTGCGTATGGGATTCTATGCATTTTTCCATGTTTATAGTTATTTTTCAACAAACTTGATATTTGACGGCTTAGCTGAGCATAAAATCATGTATCATGTTTTCTTTGCTGGAGTTCTTCACAATGCTATCCCATTGTTGCCTTGTTTTGGTATTTATTTTTGAGAAGCCTGAAATCAGTTTAGTTCTCCTGCCCTTTTAAATTATTTGATCTTTTTCACTTAGGCACAATTTTTTTCTTTAGTTTTAAATTACAGCAGTATTGATATGATATATTTCAGAGTTGATTGCTGAAGATCAATTTTCCCAGGTATCTGATAGGTTCTTTCTATATAGATACTAAATCAGAGGGTCCAAAATTCCTCCCTTTCTCCCTGTATTTCATATAGGTAACAAATTAGGAAACAAAAATGAAAATAACCATAGTTTGCCTGTAAGTTTATTCAAATTATGGTAGGCCTTGACAACCATTGGATTTATTTCTGGAAATTTCTTATCATATCCAATTTTCTTTCCTAGTTTTTTCTTTTCCTTCTTTTTTTTTTTAAAGTGTTATTTGTTTTTTATTTGAAGTCATATTTCACAGAGAGAGAAGGGGAGATAGATAAGGTCTTCTATCTGCTGGTTCACTTCTTAAATGACTACAATGGCCAGAAATGAGTTGATCCTAAGCTGGGAACCAGGTGCTTCTTCTGGGTCTCCCACATGAGTGCAGGGTCCCAAGGACTAGGAATGTCTTTTGCTGCTGCTTCTAAAGTACAACAGCAGAATGGGAAGTGGAACAGCCAGGACAAGAACCGACACACTTCAGGGATGCCAACACCACAGGGAGGAGGATGAGCTTGCTGTGCTATCACACTGGTCCCCTATTTTTTCTATTTACAGCTATTTATACAGATACTATGCATACCTTTCCAATTCTAAATGCCTTGTTTATTTTCTTGGCTTTTAACAACTATTTTCATTTTCTTCCATTCTTCCTTATACATTTTGTAATTTAATTTTTATGTCTGTTATGATTTCAGTTATTTTGCTCATTTCTGAATTCTAAAAATCTGGTCTCCATCTTGTAGTCCTCTGTTTTAGATATTTGAAGATATTTAATTATTTGAAGTATTGTTTTGTTTCAAGTTCAAGTTTCAAACTATTCATTTGAAGGGCAGAGATGGGGAGACAGAGGGAGGGAGGGAGGGAAAAAGAAGGGGAAAGAGAGAGGCGGAGGGAGGAGAGAGAGAGAGAGAGAGAGAGAATTTGAATCTTCCTTCTGCTGGTTCACACCTCCAAACGCCTGTGATAGCCATGGCTAGTGTAAGCTGAAGGCTACACATGGATGGCAGGGACTCAAATACTTGAACCATTAGCACTGCCTCCCAGGTACATGTTAGCAAGAAACTGGGTTGGAAGCAAAGTGGCTAGGCTTCAAGTCAGGTTCTCTGATATGAAACTCAGGCATCCCAAGCAGGGAGTAAACTCCTGCACTAGATACCCACTCCTCATGATTAGGTTTTAT
>NW_024466270.1:0-18218 GCF_017591425.1 Ochotona curzoniae | reverse complement strand
TTTTTTTTATTAACATTGTATTATGTGAAACAGTTTTATAAGCATTGGGGAGTCCCCCCGCCCCTCCCACACCCCTCCTCCCATAGTGGATTGCTCCATCTTGTTGCATAACCACAGTTCAAGTTCAGTTGAAATTCCTACATTGTGAGCATGTACCCAGCATAAAGTCCAGCGTCCTATTGTCCAGATAAGTTCAGTGGCCTCTTGGGGAGACCTTCTCTGGTCTGAAGGTAGAGCCAACAGAGTAAAGTTCCGGTCAGTTAAAACCCCCAACAAAACATCAGCATCGATATACAATGTTATGGGGTTAATTGGTATAGTGTTGAGTGAACAATATGTTAAAAAAAAAAAGTTCAATTCTTCCACACCTCTGGGTTTAGACAGTATCAATGGCAGGTTCAGAAAAGTAACATTCAACCAAGCATAAATTACAGGTTAAATCCAGGCAAACATTAGATGTCTGACATAGTGTTGAGTAGACAATATGTAAAAATTACATGTAAGTTCTTGACTACCTTCTACAACTATTTCAATGTCACCTCCTCAATTGAGGTGTGTAACAATTTTGGGGGGTGTTGCAGAGAAATCTCTCAAACCTTGCTAATGGGTACTTGTTTTTTATGTTCCATCTAATAGTATATGAGTAAGTCCTTGATGACCTATCTTTATTGTTCTTTGGTTATCTCATCCTATTAGTGTGTGTATATGAGTGTGTGTGTAAGTGTGTGTGTGTGTAGGGGGGGAGGGGGGTTTAGGAGGAACCTTGTTGGTCTTTATAGGGGGTGGAGGCCCAGAGCTGAGACTAGGTAAGGACTGGAGAGGATTCCTCCCCCACTGTCCCGCCGGAAGTTTATTGATCTTCTGGTTCTGATGACCAATCGTGGTTCCTAGTCGTTGTTCTGATGTCGTTGGTTCCTTTGTGGAAGGACTCGGGCTTTTTCCATCTCGTGTAGTTGGTCCAAAGAGAGGGGGTGTCTGTCCTCTGGGTTCACAGCATTCGATGGCATTCCAGGTCCCCGTATTCTCTTTGGCAGTTGCGTTGACGTTCTTGTGTCCGTTCTGATAGACCTTGGTGGGAGTCCGGGAGTCCTTATCGGTGGGGGATAAGCCTACTCCAGTCCCTCTGTTCCGCTCTGGGGTTTTCCCCTATTCTGTGCATATGACCACTTGTTGATAGACTGTTTGGGTCGTTCCTAATTCCCCTGTGTGTCATTGTAGCTTTTGCTGTTGTCTAATGTAGATCTGGATCTATCAACTTTGAGATACTTATCTAGTTCCTGCAGGTTACACTACGTGGATTCCTAGCTTTTTCAAGGGAAATGAGAGATTTCTCTGTGTTCCCACCCAGTTACTGTGTATCGTAGGGAATTGGCATTATATTGGGAGTTACAATCATTCGGAACTTATGGAGTGAAACCATGTTAGCAGCAGATTCGTCTGAGGGAGATTTACAGCCGTTGGAAATCTTTAGGGTTGTTTGGTGTCCCCAAAACGCTATAGCTTCAGCATGAAGCCGTCTTGAGCAGCATACAGAGAACCAATTTCTCAGGGCTCCCTGGCCGGGCAGCCAGCAGGCGAAGCCTGGCGCCAACTGGCGCACTGGCCGCCCCGAAGCAGCCTTCCGAGTGGGCGTGAAGGCTGCTGGTTGCGTTCCGGGAGACAGGCTTGATCGGGCTTGAGGACCCCGGCTGCCGTTCTGCCGGGGGTCACGTCCCCCAATTAACAAGCTTTTTAAGTGTGTGTTATTCTTCCCGTTGAATGAGTTTTAGTGTAACAGGGACCATAGATTTTTGTATTTGTTCATTCAAAAACTGTTAAGTTTATATGTGATAACCACTATTGTAATGTAAAAAGAAGTTCATTCTGTTTCATAGAGATCCACATCAAAATAAAGTAGTTTAACTGTTACCAGTAAGCCAAAGTGAGATTAATTCTTAGAATATTCTGGAAGTATTAAAAACTCCAGGAAAGAATGACCTGGAGAGAGGACAGTGTCCTGTATGAATGATGCTATGGAAACTGGATGTCCTTATGAAGAAGAATGAAATCAATTTTATCATATGCAAAAGTAAATTCAAAATGAATCAAGACCTAAATGAAGCTATTGGAGGAGAACATAAGATAAACACTTCCATATAATGGCATAGGCAATGGTGTTTTTCTTATTAGACCCTTTCAAAAGCATAGATTATAAAGCAAAAGGAGACAACATTGGAGTACACAAAGCTAAAAGGCTCTGAATAAGAAAAGTGTTGATCTATAGAGTGAAGAGACAGTCTACAGAATAGGAAAAATATTTTAAAGTGATTCAGTCAACAAGGATTTAACAACTGAGTACACAAATAACTTAAATATAGCAATGTAAAACAAAATAACTAGTTTAAAAATAGACAGATGGGGACTGGTGTGGTGGCTTAACAGATTAATCCTCCACCCCCTGGCACCAGCATTTCATATGGGTTCTGGTTCTAGTTCTGGCTGCTCCACTTCCAATCCAGCTCCCTATTATGGTGTGTAAAAGCAATAGAGGCTGACCCATGTCCTTGGGCCCCTGCACCTATGTGGAAGACCTGTAGGAAGTTTCTGGTTCCTGGCTTTGGATCAGCTCAGCTCTGGTCACTGGCCATTTTGGAAGTGAACAAGTAGATGGAAGATTCTTTCTCTCTTTCTCTCTGATAATTGGCCTTTCATATAAAAATAAGTAAATCTTTTTTAAAAAAGGCTAGCTTTAATGAAAAGAACATATGTAAAGGGTAATAGTTAAGTAGAGAAAGGGGAATTCTCATTGCACTGTTTTTGAGAATACTAATTAGTCCATTCGTTACAGAAATGTGTGTGGCAGTTCCTCAAAATACTTAACAACAGAGCCACCACATAACCAGAAATCCAAACAGTGTATATATAAAACAACTGCTTAATTAAAGCAGAGTTATTAAATCATTATATCAAGGGATACCTATGCTACATGGTTTGTTGCAGCATAATTGACAATTGCCAACATACAGAATTAATTGTATCATTAACAGATTAGTTGATAAGGAAGTGAGTCACTTATGCTGAATGGAATACCATTCAGTCACAAAATAAATTCTGTTATGTTAAGTGAAATAAAACAGATACAGGAAGATAAATGCTCTTTTTGCTCATTGAAGCTGAAAAGGCTGACTTCCTATGAGTTTAGAGTAGGTTGCTAGTCACTAAAGGAGAGGAACAGGAGGGGAAGTGAAAGAAAGGGTTGAATAATGAGCTCTGAAATACGATTACATTGGAGGGACAGATTCTAATGCTTTACAGTGTCGTAGGGTTAGTACGGTTTCTAAGAATTTATTATATATTTTCTAAAGAATTGGAGGGTAACTGTTAGAAGGTTTCCAACACAGCCATGCATGTTTGAAGAGATGGAAACATTAATTATTCTTCTTTGAAACAAAGTATTCCCACATACTGAATTATCACATTGTACCACACGACCATACATCATTATTAGATGTTGATTTAAAGACGAATGATCTTTTGAGCTGAGGAGTAAAGCACTGAAGTGTCTTGGAAGCACACAAATGAAGTGAGACTGGCAGCTGGGGACAAAACTGTCACATAATACAGCATGCACATGTGTGCTAACACTGCTGAGTGCAGGGGAGAATACAGAAAAAGGAGATGTGTAAATGGGCAGCAACTGTCCAAATACATTTCGTATGATGCACAGGAGCTTAGGTGGTTTGGTTAGATGATGTCTGCTCATCAGCCAACATGTATATTGGCTTGAACATCAGAATGATCCCCTGTGGCAAAGTGGAGGGTAGAAGGGGAGGAAGGCATGGCCGAGCAGGGAGACTGGAAAGAAGGCAGTTGCTGTTGGGATAGTTTGTAATGGAGAGGCTGTGTGTCAGATGATAGAAAAGGAGAAATTTACTGGTAGATAACATGGGCAGACCATGGGGTTGGATCCAACTCATAGGAAACAATAGAGAGAGGACAAGGGCCCATATTTCTCTCCACTAAGAACTGCATCTTCAACACTTACAAGAAGGCTTCCCCTAGATGCCCACATTCATCTGTCAAAATCAAGGAAAGGAGGAAATGTAGATGCCTTCTGAGTTTCTGGAAGGAGCAAAACTACCTGTACTAGTGATTAACAGAGGGAACACCATCTATTTTTCTAGGAAACACGGTGAGACATACCAGCATATTTTAAAAATATGTGCACAATGCAATGAAAAATACATTTATTTTGTTGCCAATCTTCCCCCTAAATTGATGCATAACTTTCTTGTAATAAGAATCTCCATTCCCCTAACCTCCTCCTTTGTGAAAGGCTTATCTATTTTGTTGGATATGCAGATATACAGAGAGAAGGGGATACAGAGAGAAAGATCTTTTGTTCACTGGTTGACTTCTCAAGTGGCCGCAGTGCCTGGAGCTGAGTAAATCCGAAGCCAGGAGCCAGGAGCTTCTTCTGGGTCTCCCACATGGGTACAGGGTTCCAAGGCTTTGGGCTGTTGACAACTGCATTTCCAGGTCACAGAGAAGCAGACAGAAAGAGGAGCATCCAGGACACAAACTGGCACTCAAATGGGATCCTGGCGCATGTTAAGCGGATTTTAGCAGGCCCTCCATGGCCTTTTTGAATCCATCCTATGTCTATGGATTTACACTTTTTTATAGCAAAACACACACACACACGTATCCTTTAATTCTATTTCCATAAGCTTTTGTTTCTAGAAGAACTAAACCTCAAGACATACAGTACCAAGGAATAGGGGTAGGAAGAGCAGGGAAGATTGGGAAGAAAATGCCAAGCAAGACAGCAGAAGTGGAAACAACATGATTACGATAGTTTAAAACTACAAATTTGGGGGGGGCACGGGTATTTTTAAAACTAGAATATTTGACAGGTTAACTTGCACTGAAAGTTTAAGGGGAACAAAGTTTAGCAAAAATAAATTTTCAGCTTTGGGAGAACACAGCATATGGAATGGTGAGTTTAGTTGTAACAACCACCATGCAGCTTACAGACCCACATTACTAAACAATAACACCGAAATGTAGATTTAACTGATTCATTCCTTATAGACAGTGGACAACCTCAAACTGTACGAGTAATATTGATAATTATAGTACGTTTTAAGGTAATATGTATCTGTTGAGTAATAACTTTATATTGTATAATACTATGGCTCCTATCACGTTAGCCCGTTCTGTATGTATCATAATCTAGGTGAGCCCCAGTACTCTCCAGTGAATGCTGGCAAACACTGGCAGAGGAATGGGTGCTTGGCGCAGCCGAGGAAGGCTCCACTAGCATTCTTGTGACCCAAACTGGAGCACCCAAGTTCAAGTTTTCTAGTTCTGGCTTTTCTAATTTCAGCTTCCAGCTAGTGGGCTTCCTGGCAGGCAGCAGGGATGGCTCAAGTTATTTTGTCCCTGTCTTCTAGGTGGGAGGACCAGATCAAGCTGCTGGCACCTGTCTTTGGTCTGGACCAGCTCTGGCTATTAGGGGCACTTAGGGAATGATTTAGTGGGCAAAAGAGTTCTTTTTCTATTCTTGTTTTTCCATTTTTTAAATAAAATGAAAGTTTGAAAAATTGGTTATATAACAAGCATTAAAGAAGCTTGATAAAATTGTAGTTTTTGGGTTTTTGGTTGAAAAGGGCCTGGGTTTTATCATGCATGCTCATGTGATTCTGAAACAGATATAGAGGGAAAAAACTCTTGAGATGTCGGCATTTGAAAAAAACTGATGTGATGGCTCCCTCATGTGGCACAATGTGGAATTGTTCTGCATTTTACATTTTCAGCATTTATCCACATTTTATTATAAACATTTGTAAAAACATGCTGCAAACATAAACACCAAAGTACAGATTTCTTTAATTTCGAAGGAGTCTATCTAAAGGCTTCTGAAGAGCTGTTTGGTAGCACTCTCACAGGTCAATGTTTACCCTCTGCTTGGGTGTACTGCTTGTGGATTGTGTAGAGTTTAGAAGATGATTTTAAGGGTGGGTGCAATGGCTCAACTGGCTATTTTTCTGCCTGAAAGCACCAGTATCCTATACAGGTTCCTGCCTGTGGTCTGGGAAAGCAATAAAAGATAGTCCACTCTGGTTTCTCTTCAGAGCGAATAAACCTTTCGCCTTTTACTAAAGGATAGTCCAAAGCCTTGGGACCCTCTATGTAAATGGAAGACTTGGAGAGCTCCTGACTCTTGGTTTCAGCTCAGCTCAGCTCCAGATGTTGCGGATCATTTCGGGGAGGGAACCAGTGGATGGAAGATCTTGTTCTGTGTCGTTCCTTCTCTTGAAACTCCTTTTTATCCTTCTTCTTTCCCTGCTTCCCAGAAGTCATTTAAGAGGTAGTTATTAAAACCATTGTAATACACTATGGGTAATACTGAGATAGCTGATATCACATCTGTATGAGGGAACAGAGAAATGTAGACTTCTATATCAACCAAGGCTTGTAACAAAATGCCAAGTGCAAATGCAAGTACAAGTGCATGGCACAAGGAGAGATGAACAGAAGGCTTGGCAGGAGGTAGCCTTGGGGAAATACTCATGGAGGACATAGCATTTAAACTGGGAATCCCTAAGAACGCTTTTTGAAGCTCTGTGTCGCAGGCATTGGAGCATGCTGTGTGCAGTTGCCACTTAGGGTGCCCACAAACCAGACGGCTGCTCTTCTGAGCCAGCTCCTTGACAGACAATACCTCCATTACTTGAGTTCCTGACACCCCTGGGAAACCTGGATGGAGTCCTGGCTCCTGGCTTTGGTTTGGCCCAGCCTGGTCTGTTGTGGCTATCTGAGGGGTGAAGGTGTCTCTCCCTATGTCACTCTGCCTTTCAAATAAATAAATCTTTTATAAGGATTTTAAAAGAAAGCATCTTTGGGCAACTGTGGTGCTGTCTTACACATCAGACGGTTCTTACTGTGTTTCTTTTATTCATTTGCTCAGTATTGATTATGGGTCAGGCACGCTGTTAAATGTGGGCATACAACATCGGATAGGGGTTATTTCATTTCTGGAGCCATCGGTCCAGTTGTAAGCACAGACAAAAATATTTCATGAACACGAATGAAAGAATTATAAATTGGAGGAAGGGCTGGGGAAGAAGTCAGAAGCTGAGGTAGAGCGAGGTAGACAGGGGAGGGTAAGGCTGCTTGTGTGACTGTGGCAGAGGAAGAGCTGCAAAAATAAAAGCTAGTGTGTTGACTGAATCCAAACACTATTTTAAGTTTTTTGCTTCTTCTAGCTAGTAGGTATGTTGGTCCTCTCAACTCTCTCAGCTATTTTATTGTTATAATGTCCATTTAATAGTTCGGAAGACTGAAGGCATGGTCACATGCAATTATTGCATGTACTTAACTTGTAAGTGGCTGACATTGGGTCTAGGCCTACAATGCTAATACTCCCCTGATCATTATTACAGTCATTTGCTGTCAAAGGAGAGGAAAGAAAATGCAGCAAAGCACTTGACAGTGAAAGCGATGGAAGAAGGCCTCTGGATCCACAGCACAAAGGTGGGGAGAGTGACCCGAGTCCCTTCAGGGAGAGAGTATGAGCTCCTGCAGCTACTTTGAACATGTGGCTAAGAGCTTTCATTCTGCGTGCAATGAAAGTCACCTGCAGGTTTTAAATGAATCAGACATTCGCCAGGAAACCTTTAAGGAAAGTAACTGGGTTGGGTGTTTGGCTAAGATGCCGTTTGGCTTCCTGCTGCAGCATACGTTGGAAGGTGGCAAGTGATGCTCAAGCAGCTGGAGTCCTACGTGGGAGATCTGAATTGAGCTCCTGGCTCCTGGCTCTGGCCTGGTCCAGCTCTAAAGGATGTTCAGGGAATGAGCCTAATGGGAGATTTTTGAATTTTCAAAAGATTTATCTATTTATTCTAAAGGCAGCTTTATAGAGAGAATGAAAGGGAGAAAAGAGAGATTTCGTCTGTTGGTTCACTCCCTAAATGGCCACAACAGCCAGAGCTGATCTGTTCTGAAGCCAGGAGCTCCTTCCAGGTCTTCCATGTGGGTGCTGGGTCCTAAGGATTTGGACCATTCTCCATAGCTTTTCTAGAACATGAGCAGGAATCTGGGTTGGGAGTGGAGCAGCCAGGACACAAACCGGTGCCCATCTGGGACGCTGGCACTGCAGGCAGAAGATTAAACCACCATGCCATCCCCTAATATAGTAAATATTTTAAAAAAGAGGCAAAGAGGATTATTCTTGCTGAAGTGTATCATGTGGAGAATGAATTTCAGGCAGGATAGTCAGGGGTGACGCCCATTAGGAGATGGACATTATGAAGCATTCCCTGTGATGAACACATCACCCAATACTTGGGGTGTGGGCTTCCCTCAGACTTGCATTAACCCAGATAAATGACTTTGGTATTTGGAAACAGTCACAAAATGAGTATAAAACAAAACCGGAATATGTTATTTACCTTTGCTTAGTACAACCACTGAACACTGGAAGGCCTTTCTCTCCTGGTATAGCATATTGGATTCACAGATAATAACACTGAACTCAGAAGAGGTGAATGTTGCAGACCAACTACTTGCATTCTTGCCCCTTTAATTTAGACTGGGTTTTCTTTGAGGTCAACCACCATTACTAGTTTAAAACACACTGTAAAATGACATTTTTCTTTTAATGACAATTTCCCTTCTGCCCTTATGTACGGAAACAGACACAGAGAAAAGGACAGGCCAGTCAACATGAACCAGGGTTTCAGGAAAGGGTCAGGGAGCTGCAGAACACTTTGGGCTATAAGGAATATGCTTGAGGCAGGACACAGGACGAAGCAGCATCTAGGCAAAGCTTTTCTACCTCCACAGCCAATCAGCAGGTCCCTGAAGAATTGCTCAAATATTCTTAAAGAAGAGAGACTAGTTCAAGAGGGTTCAGTGAATCTTACCGTGGCCTTTCTGTCCAGTAAAAAACATGAGGTTATTTTGCAGTGCTGAGTGGTTGTTTGCCAGCTGAAACTTCAAGCGGAATTCATAATTGAAGCTGATGTCTGAGATCCGTGAATAAGCCAGGAACGAAGTGTATCCCGAGGCATCTGTGCCACTGAACCTTGGCTGAGTGATGTTAACAGCTGTGGAAAAACCCAAACCAGTTATAAGAAACCCGTTCGTATAGTTGTAAAAGGAGAGTTGTATTTTGCTGTTGCATTTGGCTGGCTAATCTCTTTATTATCATATTAGTTATACCTAAGTGCCCCTTAGCATTCAGCAACCACATGACTCCACAAGGAATTTCAAAATCTGAACTAAGGAAGTACAGTGTTTTAAGATGCCGTATAGAACCCCTTCACTCATATACCATTTATCCCATATTGAAGAATTTATTTATAAGGCAAAACCTTTAATTTGTGCAATAGAAAGGATCACTGGCAGCCAAAATGCTTCCTCAGGCGTTTTATAAACATGACTTGGAGAGGAGCTCATAGCTTGGAACACATGGTTTTTCTGGGCCTGGGCCTTTTATATGAACCTTTTATATACAGGTCAAGAAGCAGGTGAGGGGATTGGTCAGTTTCCATCATCATGTATTGAATGAAAAGAATATTAAGTAAAAATAATTGTCTAAAAGAAATGTTCTTCTGTACTTTATTGAGATTCTTGTTAAACAATGAATGTATGCGTTTTAATGATTCTAAACCTAGAAATGATCAGAAGTTCAAGTGCCAGTGTGAATAAAATATAATTAAGTGGAAGTGCTATTAGCTATCTGTTCTCTCCCTTTCCCTCCAGTCTTGTGTGCAACTTTTCTCTTTCATTTTTCTGTTTTCAAAAGTAACCTCAATTGGTCTTTTTTTTTTTCCTCTCCCAAGAGGATCACAGGAAACAGAAGGCTTGGATGGCAGGGTCTGACCTGTCTCTTTTGGGCAGATCCCCCAGATGAAGGAGTTCTGGGGTTTGTGCAGTGGGTGTGGGGGACACAAAGGCATGAAGGGAACCGTTTGCTGCATGCAGGGCCCTGTGGATGTCTCTATAACCACCTGAAGGTGGGTCCACCTCCCTTTGCATGGACACCTGATGACCCTGCTGAGAATGTTGTAATCTATTCAGGCATTGCAGCATTGGTTTTTACTATCAATGTGGGCTTGGAAGTTGACGTTACTGCTAAGGTCTTGCAAAAAGGCCTTTTACAATTCATGCTGTTTCTGTCTCTGCTGTCCCCATTGACCTTATGCTAATCAAGATTCTATCCTTGATCTTTAGGTTCCCCTCTTTTTTTGTGATGCATTTCTTCCCTTAACTGATTCAAGATTAAGTTGTACAATGAGGATTGTAATAGGGATGTGTTACTGATTGATATGCACCATCTATTGAGAACTTCTTTTGAGAACTTTAAGGTGAAACAAATGGCAGAATTATCCTTAGCAACACCCACTTGACCTTGACATAAAAAGTCTGTGCCAGAGCGTGACAGCTTCTGTATAACTAAAGAGGAGAGCTTTCTTGCATTGTCTATTATGATTCTGAAATTGGTCAATTTCTTTTCTCCTTACGCCTACTCCAGGCACCCTTCACGAGTTCCGAACTCAGCTGGAGCTGGAGCCGGCATCTATTTTTGCTTGATGGGGATAGCTTGATGGAGGACAAGCTAGTTTCTGTTACCTTACATTGCTTCCTTCTTAAAAGACATTGGACCTCCTGGGAATTTATAAAATTAGAAATTTTAGAAGCTTTAAGAAATACTCCAAGTCCTGCCCTAGCAGCAAGAGAAAGAAGAATTTGAATCGTCCAAGCTTTGCAGGCTGAGGCCTGCTTGCTCTCTCAGGCCTTGGCCGCATGGTAGCCAACATGCCAAAGGTGGATCTTCTTGTCCCTACCAGAATGACATCGTTATTCTATGAGCTCAAGCTTTCAGTCATGTATCATTGGTTGGTCCCTAAATGACCTTGCAGTGACAGAGAACACTTGCCTGTATACCAGGATGAAAATTAAAGCAAAAATATCCAGAGAGCGAATGAATAAATTGAGAGACAACTGTCACAAGTCACAATCACCAACTACACCACAAAATCTAAACAGACTTCAATTAAGGAAAACATTTAATTTGAATTCAGCACATATTTCAAGATTTTAAGTAAGGAAAATGACTTTGGAATAATGAATGACAATAATTTACACCTGTCGACTTGATTTACAGATTTTAATTATACTTGGCTGATTAATACATATCCCACATGTATGTGCTTGTACTCCCAGGTCCTGTGCTGGATGCTGACAGCACAAAGATGAGAAAGTACAGTACCTGCCCTCAAGGAACCTGTGTGAAGTGAGTTATTCAACGGACCTGGATTGATAGCTGAGGGCTTGGCTGCTGCTGCAGCAGTTCACCCGGCTGAAGAGGAAGGCCACTGCAAGCCGAGGAAACAGCAGGCAAAAAAATCACAACTGGTGTTTTTCATTCTAAGTTCATATCAGTCAGACCTAGACACAATTCAGGCATTCAATATAACCAGTACACGATGGGTAGCTATGCTATTGCACAGGGTAGCCCTGGAGTGAATAAGGGATGCTGAGCAGGTAACAGAGTCATTCTGTTGCAGGAATTTTGACTCCGAGTATGGCAGCAACCTCAAATTCTTGTCTCGCAGGAAAGAAGAATTTTCATGCGGACACAGTTTAGTTTTAACGCAAGATTTATTAGGAAAGTTGAGAAGAGAAGACTCCCGTCCTAGTGACGGGAGGGGGCTTTGAGATAGAAAGAACCCTTACCTCCTGCCATAGTGGCAGGAGGAAAAGGACCTCAGTGCTCTGCCATAGTGGCAGGAAAATAAGAAGCAAAACCCTAGTCCTCTGCCATAGTGGCAGGAGAAGAATAAGCAAAACCCGTATTAATGGTGGGGAATGCACCTTTTAAAGGTTTCCCTCAAAGATGTTTCTCCATAAACAAAGAAAGTTCCTGATTTCCAAGGTACCTGGCCTTGGGACAAAAGGTCACAGATACCAGACATAGGACATTCCAGGCCTCAGGCAGAGGTGTATTACTCCTTTCAATGATAAAGAGATCAGCCTGAGGCCCTCCCACAATAGCCAAGGTAATGGCCAATACTTCAGGTGGGGAATTGATATGCTAATAGCACCACTGTCCCTTGGAAGAGACGTGCCCTGGTGAGTTCAAGACATGGTGGAGAAATTCTCTTTTACTCAGGGACCCAGAATACCCTAACTGCCTACTACCCACTCTAACTCCTCTCTCATTCCGCCCCCCAGAAGAAGTGACCCTAACTGCTGTTAGGGGGAAATGGGACGGTGACCGCTCTGACTGCTTCCTGCTGACATGGGACGAAGTTCAAAGGCAGCAGTTGGGCATTCCTCTGGGGGTCGGTCTAAGGGTCCCCAGTGGAACGTAGAAGTCATCAAAGACGCCTGGCAGAGGTCATCAGAGGTGCCTGGCAGGTTGTTTTGGCTCTGGGTGTTCCTTCTTGTTGAAGTCTAGATGACAAAACAAAAGACAATTATTATCTCTCCCAACCTAGTATGTAATGGGATAGGTGGAAACATCAGTTTAAATACTTGAGTTTTAGAACTTAGATATGAGAAACATTTTGTTGAACATTGGACTTGAGCAGTGTTTAAGGCTATGAACTAGATTTATCAGTTTGAAATAGTTCTTTTTAAGCTCAAGTTTTGAGACAATTAGACTCAATGAACATTATAGAACACATGAAACTTTCTGAGCTACATGAAATTGAGGGCATGTAAACATTAAGTTTCCATGGAGTTACAATTTCGTCTAGCATTGATGATTCTGAATTAAGATTTAAACTTACTTGACTTTTAAAAATACTACAGTTGCTTTGTATACAAATGGTGGATTTTTAAAATAACAATTGTACTTTACCAGTTGCTGGAAACCCTAAGAGTGTCAGAAGACATTGAGCCTAGAACATAAAGCACAGCGCTGAAAACATTTCATTGCAAGACTTATCTGGATCATAGCATAGATGGCAAAAGACTAAACTAGTTGTGAATTACAATAACCCAGCAGCTTATGGCATTCTAGTAAGAATTCACAAAACTCCACACATTAGGGCAAAGGCAATGAACTAGTCCCGTAGTTGTAACAAGCCATACATTGACAGTTGGAGAACAGAAGAGTCTTAAATATATGAACAGAGAGATCCCCAATAATTTAGTCAATGAGGAAGACATGAACCCTGCTTCAGAATGGTGAGGGTGTTCTACTTAGTGATGAATAGTACAAACTGAAGAGTGATGGCAAACATGCCCTGTCAGGAGCCTGGTCAGCGATACAGGCTGAGCAGTTACAGGCTAACTAACTTTTCCCTAGAAAAACTTCTTTTCTGAGCTTCTAGATTTGTCAGTCTGTCACCTAAGCTAATTTAGAGCTCCTGAGAGACCCTGATGATCACCCTAAGAGAGGGAAGAAGCCAAAGCTAACTAGGACAGAGAAGGCAGTGTCCAGATGGAAACTTAAAATTTTCCCTTTCACTGTGAGAACCACCCGGGGCTCCTGGGTGCTGTTCCGAGGTGTCACCAAAGTCCGTGGATGGCCTTGAGCCTGTGCAGGTTCCAGGGCTGCTTCCGTCCCATGTGGGAGATCCAATGGGAGATGACTGACCTGAAGTACTTGGCCTTCAAGGACAGTCAGATCTCCAATGACCTCCTTGGTAGTTGGGACATGGCCCTGGGTGTCCTTTCTGACGAAGTGTCCATTGCTTCTGCAATGAAGAGCACTTGGGAGGCCTCCGGGGGTCTCACTGGAACCAGGAGCACATACCTCTCTCATCCTGCTTTGCCATGGGATCCCCTCCTGGTCTCTGAGGTAAAAGACCATGGTGACCCCTTTAAGAGGATATCAGGGCACATTCAGGTCCCATTTGTCTAAAGTCCTATCCTAATGTCCTGGCCAGTTAAGAATCTGTTATCTATATCACCTATTCTTCTCTACATAGAATCTAGTGGAATATACTTAAAGTCACTCCTCAAGCATTTTAAGAAGCTGGGAGATTTCTCTGTGGCTCTTAATCTCAGATTTGTTTAAATCAAAATAAGATTCAGCTTAGCAATTCTCATTTATGAACATTTGTCCATAGTCAATTGAAATAGACTACATAGCTTGTCACGTATATCAGATAACATACATTATAAAGTAAAACTTTTGTAACAGCTTTTGAAAAATCTCTTTAAGTGTTTTAAAGTTACCACATCTTGCTCTTAGTAACACTGGTTGAAGGTGCTTTTAGTTGGAACCTGTAGCTTACTGCTTAGCTTTAGTTCTATCTGCAATGGATGCAATAGTATCTGTTGGAACTAGAAGATGAAGCATTCATTGTCAGAATTATAATAACAAATTTACACAGCACACTGTGGAACCACCTGTAGGACTTTACTGTTTAGGCCTTGTTCATTAGGATAACAGCTATAAACAATAAAGCAATAAGATTATTAGACTTTAGTGATGTTTTCACATTTGTACCGATAGCAGTCTGTTATGTTAATATTTCATTATTGTACTAGAGCTAGCTAGCAGATTTAGTCACTAATAAGTAAGACAAGATTAACTTAAGAGACGTCAAAAAAACCTGTTGCTTTGACAAAGAATCAGATTTCAATTCTGTTGTACCAAAGATGAACATTAAGATGTTGTACACAATATTCAATCATACCATACATCCTTTAAGCACTTGCTGTCTGTCTGTCTGTAAGACAAAATCTCAAACGATGCTTTTTGCAAATTAGAACATAAATAATTGACAATGCAAGAATACAAATAATTCCACAACATGATACAGCTGCACAATTAAGACAACTTGACCAATAAACATAACCACCAGTATATGCATTAGCAGTTTTTGAACCTTTATCAAGAATCTTTGTAATTTATGCACGTATTCATTCACTTTAATAGAACATACAAGCTCACACGCAGAATCTGCTCCTCCTTATAGCAAGCACTACTCTGGGTGTAAACACTGTAGGCCAGATCTGATCAGAGCTAGGATGGCACTATAAATCAGTAGATGGTTAAACTTCAAGACCAAATAGCAACAAAAGCAGCAGAAAATATTGCAAAAACATTAAGAACTCATCGCTGAAGCCAGTTGCAATGACACAGAAAAACTTTGATTTAGCACATGAACAGAATGAAATACTAGTAGTTGGGGTCAGAGGGAACTGCAAAGGGAAGGAATCTCTCAGGCTACAAAGAGTTAATGAATTTTAAGTTCTCCCCGGGGGTGCAGGAGTCTGGGGTCTGGCCCTTTGTTAACTAGCAGTATTCCCGTTGGTTCCCGAGATCAGTGACCAAGGAGAGACAAAATGAACTTCTACCTCCTGTTAGATCTCTAACAATTAAGCCTAAAATGAAACAAAGCTAAAAGACAGAACAGGGAAGGCTCAAGGTAAAAACCAGTTGTGTGCTCCACGTGGCGGTGGAGCCAGCACAGCACAGCAGCATAGTTATGCAAAGAGACCCATCCAGACTAACTCTCCACTCTAAAGCTCAAAGCTGGCAGCCAGGCTGTGGCATCCCTGTAATTGCGGAGGCACCCCAAGGGGTATCTCCGTTCAGCCCCCCATTCCTGTGACATGCTAGCTCTGGGACTCCTGCCAGTACAAGTAAATCCTGGTTTTGCACCTGGACATACTCGTCAGAATAGCATGTGCTGGGAGCACTGAAATGAGGATAGAAACTAGAAGCGTCCCTCAGTTTCTATCTCTCCTGAGTCTGAGACGTCTCTCAGGACTCCTATAGCTCGCCCGTGGTGTCCAGGTGTGCGCTGCTGAAGACCACAGAAGAAGGGAGGAAGGTGGGAGTGAAGTCAGCACACTTGACTCACGTCGCTCGACCTTCCACGCCTTGTGGGATGTCTCGGTTAGAACAGCATGTGCCAGGAGTGAACAATCCGCTCCTGTTTCCTGCGCCATGCTAGACCTAGGCCTCTGCCTGGTGCAATACTCTGATGTCCTGGAGAACATACAAGTCAGAAGCAGCATGTGCCAAAAAATATCCCCTGCACCCTGCTGCATCTGGGACTTCTGCCGGACAAAATATGCTCTCCTTTTGAAATTCATTCTAACCTCAAGTTGACAAGCCTGACCTCAAACTTCGGCCTGATTCTATAAGCCTGTATAGCAATGTCCTTAACTAGAGCTGGTGGAATAACTGTGTTGACTCTGATTTTCTGCTCACATTAGCGACTACACTGCTTAAGAGCTAACCTGGAGGAACTGTCTCTGCTGACTGCCTTGTGAAGGAATTAAAGCGCTTTCCAGTTAAGTTTATCTTAGATCTCATCTTTAGAGGGGCCTAGAAAGAAACTCTGCCTGCCTTTTCCTTTTCCCCATCACAGACCAGCTGGTATTTAGCACATACTGACCAGTAAAAGAAAACCCAAAAACTGAACCCATAGAGAGTAAGGAGACTTAGTGAGAAAAAGCTTCTGGAGAAGATATCAGGAAAGGTAACGGAGGACTCGTCTGTGTCTGAGGCTGTTTGGGAATTGAGGCACGCAGCCCAGGGCTCGTGGCCTCGCTGTGGTGACGACTGAGTCCCCGCAGAAGGAAGAAAAGAGTGCAGATTTCAGCCTGACACCCTGACGGGCTGTCGGAGTCCGGGATACAGTCCAGAGGCCTTTCGAAAAGCATCAGGGAGTGGCCCTGACCAGAATTTCTGAGGCTCCCTAGGACTTCTCCCAGTCTCACGCGACGGGCTTAGTCCGCGAAAGGAAACAGTTTGGACAAAACCGACATTCCTGGAGCCGAGGAGAGAGAAGAGAAAGGTAGAACCCCCACTTCCGTAGACTGAGCACCCAGGTGCCTTTCCCAGGAGAAGCGCTTCACGGTCCTCTGCTCACTGGAGGCCTAGGGTGAGGCTGACTGGCTTTCAGGGAACGCCAGAAAGTGCCCTGACCAGATCCCCTACTCGCCCAAGCCTTCTCCCACATTCTCCACGAGAAGTCAGTCTGCCAGAGCAGCGTTTCACGGCACCTTGCCCACTGGGCTTTTTGGGGACTGAGGTCAGCCGACGGGCTTTCAGGGAACGTCAGGGGGTGCCCTGACCAGATCCCCTACTCGTCCAGGCCTATTCCCAACGTCCTTCCTTTGGCGCCGATCCACAGAAGCGAGAGGAGCCGTTTCCCAGCGCCTTGCCCATCGGGCATTTCTGGGAACCAGGGTCAGCCGATGGGCTTTCGGAGAACACCAGAGAGTGCCCTGGTCAGATCCCCTATTTACCCAGGCTTTCCCTACTGTTCTTGCGGCACTGATCTACGGGAAGTGGGAAGCAAAGAGAGATCAGAAAAGTGTCCCAGCTCCAGGGGATCAATTTAGCCAAACTCAGCAAGCCTCGCCCCTGAGTCTTAAGACCGGCAGCCGCGCTAGACGCATTTAACTGGCTGACAGGGACCCGGTGTTTCTTTTTCCGAGAGTTACTAATTGTGGAGAGCTAGTGTCTCCGAAAAACAGGATAGAGAGTCCGCTTTGCTCACCATCCGACGAGATGGATGTCTGGAGGCTGGCTGGAGATGAACTCAAATCTCGCTGGTAGAATCCGAGTCACACGGCACCAAAAACTGTTGCAGGAATTTTGACTCCGAGTATGGCAGCAACCTCAAATTCTTGTCTCGCAGGAAAGAAGAATTTTCATGCGGACACAGTTTAGTTTTAACGCAAGATTTATTAGGAAAGTTGAGAAGAGAAGACTCCCGTCCTAGTGACGGGAGGGGGCTTTGAGATAGAAAGAACCCTTACCTCCTGCCATAGTGGCAGGAGGAAAAGGACCTCAGTGCTCTGCCATAGTGGCAGGAAAATAAGAAGCAAAACCCTAGTCCTCTGCCATAGTGGCAGGAGAAGAATAAGCAAAACCCGTATTAATGGTGGGGAATGCACCTTTTAAAGGTTTCCCTCAAAGATGTTTCTCCATAAACAAAGAAAGTTCCTGATTTCCAAGGTACCTGGCCTTGGGACAAAAGGTCACAGAGATACCAGACATAGGACATTCCAGGCCTCAGGCAGAGGTGTATTACTCCTTTCAATGATAAAGAGATCAGCCTGAGGCCCTCCCACAATAGCCAAGGTAATGGCCAATACTTCAGGTGGGGAATTGATATGCTAATAGCACCACTGTCCCTTGGAAGAGACGTGCCCTGGTGAGTTCAAGACATGGTGGAGAAATTCTCTTTTACTCAGGGACCCAGAATACCCTAACTGCCTACTACCCACTCTAACTCCTCTCTCAA